>NW_025791843.1:5000-91257 GCF_021901455.1 Neodiprion lecontei
AAGTTTCTGGGGAAACTCGCAAATAAACAATCAAATCTACTCTGAGCTCAGACGAGCGAATGAGAAGATCAGAATTTTTCGTCAATAAATGAGATTCGAAGTCGCGAAAATTACCTAACCTTCGACGAGCTTCTACAAAACAATTGCTACGAATATCGATCTTTCCATCACCTTTACAGGCAATGAAGTCGTCTGCAGATGTCTATCTAACATAACCATTTGAGCGAAATGCTGAAAATAATAGCAATAACGATCTGGGTTCTGATACATCAAATCTAAAAGATTAATTCCAGCTACATTTCGATATTCTTCAAGAGGTTCTAAAAGTGTACAGACCTGGCGATCTGCTAAAAACCTCTTGGTGAAAGTTGTTTTTCCGCATCCGATATTTCCTTCTATAATAATCGTAAGCGGTCGAGTTTTACTCAAATGAATTCCGAAAGGTAAATTCTTCTCCCAATCGATGACCGACTGTAAAGAAGATCAAGTCGATCACAGTCGTCAAGGGTGTTCGTTTGAAGATCTAACCTCGAAGGATGTTCCTGGTCTTGGAGAGACTGTTCCAGGTTGATCCTCTTCAAAAGGAGCAAGACGATCCAAGTGAACCACTTTCTGACGTGAATGAGGAGATCTTCGGATTCTATAAACAACATCATTTATCCGGTTAACCACTAAGTAAGGGCCTTCCCAATTTCTTTGAAGTTTTGGACATCGTCCCTTCTGTCTTCGAGGTTGAAAGAGCCAAACAGAATCTCCAGGATTAAATTTTAAATCTCTGGCTCGAATATCATAGCGAGTTTTTAATTTATCTGAAGCCATAGAAATTCTATTCCTAGCAAAGTGATGAATTTCTTCTAAACGTTGTTGTAATAAAAAGGCATAATCTGTTTGATGCTGTCTTTGCACAGGAACAGGGCCTTTCTCTAAATCTGACGGAAGTCGAAGATTTCTTCCAGTAAGCATGAGGGCTGGCGTCTGTTTCGTCGTCTCATGAATCGCAGATCTGTGAGATAAGAGGAAGAAAGGGATCCAGGAGTCCCAGTCTCTCTGATTCTGTTCTACGAAGGACGACAAATACTGTAGCAAAGTCCGATTCAGACGCTCTATCATGCCGTCAGATTGCGGATGCAAAGGAGCTGTACGAGTTTTCCTAACCCCTAAAATCTGAGTAACCTCTTTCATTAAGGTTGACTCAAAATTTCGGCCTTGATCAGTATGAAGTTCTAGAGGAACTCCGTGTCTACAAATAAATTCTTCAACGAATGCCTGTGCTACAGTAGAGGCTTCTTGATCAGCGAGAGGAACCACTTCAGGCCATTTAGTAAAATAATCAGCAATAACCAAAGCATATTTATTTCCAGAATGGGTTATCGGGAGAGGTCCGAGAATGTCCATCGCTATTCTTTCAAGTGGAGCTCCCACGTTGTAAATTTGAAGAGAGCTTTGTCCCTTCGCTCGAGGTCCTTTCTTTGCCGTGCAGATTCGACATCTTCGACACCAATCTTCAACGTCCATCCGGCAACGGGGCCAAAAGTAGAAGTTGCGAATTCTGCCCAGAATTTTATTCGAAGCGAAATGTCCACCTGCAGGAGAATCATGATAAAGAGCAAGAATCTCTGGGACTCGTGACCTGGGAGCCAAAAGTTGCCACCTGATTTCTTTCAAGTCTGCAGATTCCCATTTCCGGTATAAAATTCCATCAATTAAAAGAATAGAGTCCCATTGAGCCCAATAAATTTTCAAATATGGCTCGGCTAAAGATATATCCTGCCAGTCTGGGCGAGTTTCTGCTTCTTTCCAAGACTTTACTTGATTCAAAGTGTCGTCCTCTTGTTGCGATTTTCTCCATTCCTCCTGGTTATTTTCGAAAGAAATCTTCCGTATTATAAGAGAGGGGTCACGATTTTTCTCTAATCGTGCACACTGTTTACACTCTGGCATTTCCTCGCAGGGTCTTCGAGAGAGAGCATCGGCGTTTCCATGATGAATTCCTGCTCGATGACGAATATCAAATTGTACTGACCGAGCCTTTCTAACCATCTAGCTACCTGACCTTCGGGAGATTTAAACGAAAGTAGCCACCTGAGAGAAGCATGATCTGTACGTATCAAAAATCTCCTGCCGTACAAATAATGGTGAAAATGTACTACGGTCTTAACAACAGCTAAAAGCTCTCTACGAGTGACACAATAATTCCTCTCGGTTTTACTCAAAACTCTGCTGAAATAGCTCATCACTCTCTCTTGACCTCCCTGAATTTGTGACAGAACCCCGCCTATTCCTGAAAGAGATGCATCCGTATCTAAAATAAAAGGAATTTCGACCTCTGGATAAGCTAAAATCGGCGAAGAAATAAGATTTTCTTTTAATTTCTTGAAAGCCTCTTCGCATTCCGGGGTCCAGTCAAAAGGAATCTTGATTCCGGTCAAATGATGGAGAGGTTTAGCTATACTAGCGAAACCTTTTACAAATCTTCTGTCATACGTACAAAGGCCTAAAAAGCTTTGAATTTGTTCTTTATTCTTAGGTGTCGGCCAAGAAGAAACCTTCTCTATTTTAGATGGGTCGGTCTTCACACCTTGTGCTGAAACGATATGTCCGAGGAAGCCTACTTCTTTCTGGAATAGATGACATTTTTTCGGGCTCATTTTCAGACCTGCTTGCTTCAGCCTAGCGAAAACTTGTCTGAGATTTTGAACTTCTTCTTCAAAGTTCTTGCCAAAAACGATTATATCGTCCAAATAAACGAGGCATATTTTGCCCGTGAGCCCATGGAGAACAGCTTCCATCATTCGTTCAAAGGTAGCCGGGGCATCACTCAAACCAAACGGCATAACCTTGAACTGCCATAATCCTCCTAAGCCCGTAACAAAAGCTGTTTTTTCTTTATCTAGAGGATCCATTTCGACCTGCCAGTATCCGCTCTGAAGATCTATGGTGCTGAACCAAGTTGCACCAGCTATCAGGTCGAGTGTCTCGTCAATTCTGGGTAGAGGGTAAGAATCTTTCTTCGTTATATCGTTCAGCTTCCTGTAATCGATACAAAATCGTCTGGATCCGTCCTTTTTGTTGACAAGGACGATTGGTGAGGCCCAGGGACTAGACGATGGTTCAATCACATCGTTCTTTAGCATGTCTTCCACAAGCTTCTTCACCTCTTCTCGGGCGTTGAGAGCGAGTCTTCGAGGAGCTTGTTTAATTGGTGAACTCTCTCCGACGTCGATCTTGTGCTTGACAGAAGTACATCGGCCCTTATCACCACTATCTTTGGCGAAAGAATCTATAAATTCTAGCAAAAGAGATTTAAACGATTCTACCTGAGCTGAATTTAACGAAATCGAAGATTTCTCAACAAGGCTCTGTAAATGTGAAGGGAAATGTTGTTGCAAATCTTCCTCCGAAAGTTCTATTTCTCGAATTCTAGGAGGAGTCCAATAAATTCCATTTCTATTTGTACAAAGAGTTATTTCGCGATTGTTTGAAACTAGTGAATTTCTCTTAGTCGAGATAACACAGTTATGAGCTGTAAGAAAGTCTATTCCCAAAATACCTTCATCCTCTATATCTGCTATAAAAACCTTATGTGGAGAGTCGATACACCCAAAAAGGTTAATTTGGACAGTAACCTGTCTCAAAACCGGGGTCGTCTCTCCAGTGGCTGTTCGCAGAGAAAAAGAGGGAACAATCTGGTCATCGGATTTAAAGAGATCCGATCGAACTACGGTTACTTCCGCGCCCGTGTCTATTACCCACAGACAATCGACGCCATTTACAGTACCGCGCGCGTAAAGACCGGACTGTCGTAGACTTCTAATTAAAAACTGTTCTCTAAGAGGGCTTTCACTACTAACAATCTGCGATGAGTTTCGCCCCGACAAATCATCTGGAATTAGTTTTTTGGGTGAGTTCCTGTTGAAGAACTCGATTGAGGATCTGCTTCCCCCATTTCTATATTTTTCCTACGCCAATTATAAGAATTTGGATTCGAGCCTTGCATCGGTTTTCCACTAATTTTTTTAATTAGAAAACAATGATTGGCGTCGTGACCTGTTTTTTTACAAAATATACAAGTCAAGCTAGTTTGACTTGTCACGACCACGTTTTTATTTATACGCTGGTTTTGTTTGTTTTGAAAAGAACCTCGATTTCTTGGTTTAAAATTGTTACTGTTATTTCTATTTTTATAATTTTGAGGTTTTGACTCCTCCGAGTGTTCAAAACTTCGCCTTTTTGAGGCGTTTTCAGACACCTCAATCCGACGAAGCTTGCTCAGCCCAAAATATTGCTTTCTCATTGCCTCCACCTCGAGGGCTTTGGCCGTTGCCTCCCGCAAAGAAGTGAGGCCCGATGTTCCAACGGCCATTTTAATTTCTGGATCACTAATTGCATTTAAAAAGGCTTGAGTAGCTAATAAATTACGAGACGGCTCGTGATCTGGCAATGCTACACGTGAAAGCCGTTCTATATCCTGGCTAAGAGACGCGAGGTCTTCGTCTCGTCCTTGTCTCCTAGTCTGTAATTGAGCCGTGTACAGTTTCGTCAAGTGGTCATTTCCGTATCTTAACTTTAGTGCAGAACTAAGTTTTTCGTAATCAGAAATTTCTTCTTCAGACAATGCCGTTAAAACATTCAGAGCCGGCGTCCGAAGACAAGAAGCAAGGCTGTGGGCCCTCATGGCGGAGTCCCACTGATTATGTTTAGCTATTGTATTAAATTGACGTTCATACTCCGCCCATGAAATCTTTCCATCAAAAATTGGCGGTTTCAAAAGACAAAAGGATTTCTCATTAATCTGAGAAGTAACCCCAGGAAGTCTCGAATTATTTAATTGACTCAAATTAGAGTATTGAGGCTGAACCTGAGACAGAGGCTCGGAAAAATCAACCTCATTGTTTACTCTATTTCTACAAACTGGGGATTCAACTACTCCCCTAATAAAAGCCACGGACCTTGAATCTCGAACATCCTGGATTCGTCCTGGATGTCGGATTTCTTGTACAACGGGAACAGGAACAGGCGAGGGAACAGGAGAGGAAACAGGAGTAGCGACTCTAGAACCCTGCGGTGTAACAGCCGGTTCTCCAGTGCCACTCATTTGATGAACGGACTGAAGAGCTGCCACAGTCGTCCGTAGAAGGTCTTGAAGATTAGTTTCTGAACGCTCTCGAGCCTCTCCAGTCGTCCGAAGAAGGTCCCGAAGATTAGCTTCTGAACGCTCTCGAGCCTCCCCTTGCTCTTGAAGCAGCTGGATTAGTTGTTGCTGTTGTTGTCTTGCCGCTTCTTGTTGTTGTCTTGCCGCTTCTTGTTGTTGTCTTGCCGCTTCTTGCTGTTGTGTTAAGATCTTTAACAGATCAATTTGAGAGATTGTCGAAGGAATTGAAAGAGGGTCCACTGAAGGTGATGGAATCGTTTCAGGGACCCGCGGATTCTCCATAACGAAAGGTTCTTCTCCGCTACTTTCTCTTCGACGTGAGCGCGTCAAACGACTGCTACTCATAATTAAAGTTCGCGCACTGAATTGACTCAATTAATAAGAACTCAAGATCCCGCTTCTGACACCAAATGTAACGTTTTTAGGCGTTACGTTAATAAAATATGGATCCGCGAGTTTACTTATTATCGAATCAAAAGAAATCAAGAGCGTGAACAAAATATCGTGAAAAATGCTTTTAATGCAAGATATGTGTTCCTCGTTTAAAGTCTGAAACAAGACTGTTTTTACAATAATATCGGTTGGCGCAGCAACCTTATTCTTTTTAAAGACATAAGAGGTTTATAAACGTCTTTTATCTATGCTGACTACTAGATCATTAAAGAGGGGGCAAAACGGGTGATTTCACCCTTTGTAACAATATATATATATATATATACATATATATATGAATAAATATATGTATATTATAATTTTCAATTTACTTTCAAAAAGAGGGAAATTGATGAAAAAAAATTTTTTTCACAATATTTCAATTTTTTAAAATTATGTATAATTATCAGAAAAATCCCTAATATTTTTATCATTCGCTCATTTTTTATTTTATTTCATTTTTTTATAATTTTTTCCATTTACCATCATTTTTTATTTTATTACATTATTTACCTCAATTACCTTCATTCATATTCTGTTTTATTAATGTATAACATAAATATATATAAATATATATATATACATATGTATCTATATATATATATACATATATACATATATATACATACACATATATATATATATATACATATATATATTATAATTTTCAATTTACTTTTGAAAAATGGGAAATTGAAAAAAAAAAATTTTTCTTACATTATTTCAATTTTTCAAAATTATGTACAATTATTAGGAAAATCCTAAATATTTCTAATTATCCGCTCATTTTTGATTCTATTTTATTTTTTTATAATTTTTTTATTTATAATCATTTTTATTTTATTACATAATTCACCTTAATTATTTTCATTTATATCCTATTATATGGATGTATGATATAAAGACATGTAAATAATTATATAAATATATATACATATATATATATATATATATATACATATATATATATATATATATATATATATATATATTTATATATACATATGTATGTATGTATGAATATGTATATGTATATAATAATTTTCAATTCACTTCTAAAAAGAGGGCAATCGAAAAAAAAAAAAATCTTTCCCACAATATTTCAATTTTTGAAAATTATGTATAATTATCAGAAAAATCCTGAATATTTTCAGTTATTTGCTTATTTTTTATTTTATTTCATTTTTTTATAATTTTTTCCATTCACAATCATTTTTTATTTTATTACATTATTTACCTCAATTACCTTCATTTATATTCTATTTTATTAATGTATAATATAAATGTATATAAATATATATATACATATATATGTATATATATATATATATATATATGTATATATATATATACATATTGTGACGTTGCACCTAGAGTGCAAGTCATAACAAACCCCAAACCCGCGGGGAAGAGCCGAACGGGTGAGTCCTGTCCCGTCGGGAAAGGCCCGAACACAACTGAAGCCCCCCGACGCTCGGCAGAGCCGAGCGCCAGCAGCATTACGACCCCGACCTGCGAGGCAGTATCACGTCGCCGAAGCACAGTCCAGGAGAAACGAAGAGGGAGAGAAAGAGAGAGAGAGAGAGAGAGAGAGAGAGAAAGAAACCCCGACACACACACACACACCGTCACACGCACACCAGTCTACACCCACGCCGACGACGCCAGGTTAGCCTGCATTCTACCGCCGATCTGCTCCTCCCCTCACAATACCAACCCCTTCTACCTCCCGCTCCCCATCACACTACACCACCCTCCCCTCGCAATACCAACCCTTTCTACCTCACGCTCCCCGTCACACTACACCACCCTCCCCTCGCAACACCAACCCTTCCGGCCTGGTATTCCCCGTCACCTCCCACACTCCCCCCCGCGCGCGTACCTGTAAGTTAGTATTAAGTAACGCTAAGGGCTGAGGCGTGATCAGCCCCCGCTCAAGTCTACAACCCTTCTGTACCTCCTAGTTTAAGTCGACCCCCTTTTGCAAGAATATACACACCAAGTCTTACCTTTCACATCCGCCCCGTCTCTAATTGTCTCTTCCCCCCCCCCACATTATTCGTGCGGACTCAAAACCCGTCACAATATATATGTTTATTATAATTTTCAATTTAATTTTAAAAAATGGGAAATTGAAAAAAAAAAAATTTTTCTCACATTATTTTAATTTTTCAGAATTATGTATAATTATTAGAGAAATCCTGAATATTTTTAATTATTCGCTTATTTTTTATTTTATTTCATTTTTTTTATAATTTTTTCCATTCACAATCATTTTTTATTTTGTTACATTACTTACCTCAATTACCTTCATTTATATTTCATTATATTAATGTATAATATAAATATATATAAATATATATATACATATATATCTATATATATATACTCGTATATATACATATATACATATATGTACATATATATATATATATATATATATGTATGTATAAATATATATATGTGTATTATAATTTTCAATTCACTTATAAAAAGAGGGAAATTGAAAAAAAAAAATTTTTTCTTACATTATTTTAATTTTTCGAAAATTATGAATAATTATTAGAAAAATCCTGAATATTTTTAATTACTCGCTTATTTTTTATTTTATTTCATTTTTCCATAATTTTTTCCATTCACAATCATTTTTTATTTTATTACATTATTCACCTCAATTACCTTCATTTATATATTGTTATATTAATGTATAATATAAATATCTATAAATATATATATACATATATCTATATATATATATATATATATATATATATATATATATATATATATATATATATATATATATATATATACATATAGATAGATAGATAGACTCTTTATTTGCCTTATTAGATGTTTCTAATGTTTACAAATTGAGTTCGGAGTTGTACATTTTGATTCTTAGCTTAACTCACTAATTAATTAATTATAAATCGCTTAATCTAGAATATTGTTGTTAGAAATGCGTAATTCTCTTAGCCTACATAATTGTTCAACATAAACATAAATTTTATTGGGTTGAATTGGATTGTTCATTTGACATACTTCGACGACATTAAGATTATTGATTGTAACATTTATATTATTCACAAACTTGCCTTTTATATCCCGGTACAATGGGCATTCCATAAGAAAGTGCTTAAGAGTATCGAATGCTCCATCCTGACATGTTGGACACGGCTCGAATGGGTCAAACTTATTCACTTTTTTGTTTACATTAGACTGAAACCATAATTATTTGCCGTTCTAAGTTGTGCCATAACTTTTTCAATCTTTAGCGGGACCTTACTATGAAGATATTGATTACTTGGTTTGTTGTATAAATCTGGGGTTTCTAGATAGGCAATTCTGTTAACTTGCGCTTTTATTTTGTCTGTTAAGGTTTGTTTGTACTTTCTTAACAGAATTTTACCTACTCTCTCCCACTCTTTACCGTCAAACGAGTCAAGCACACACATATACCTTTCATCTATTGCTTTTATAAACTTGCCAACCTCGGTAAACCAATTATATTCAGAAGATTCATAACCGCTTTTATATAGCTCTATCTGTTTTTTAAGACATAACAATGGGTATCTATTTTCTTACATCTTTAGCACTTTTACTATCCAGCCCCATGTGAGCTTCCAAATATTATACGCTAAATCAATTCTGTTTGTCTTATACTTTACCAGATTATTCGGAGTTGTACGTTTTATACATAATATCTTCTTATAGAATTCAGTGGTGAGGCTATCAATTTCGTTTATGTATCTGAGAGCCCACACAGGGGCTGCATATAGTGCTATCGAAGAAATCATACTATCAAATAGTGTGTTTATACTATCAAAATCATACATTCTAGCTTTATAAATAACTGTGTTTACGGCGCCTATTGCGGTTCTTGCTTTACTTATTGCACTCGTCATTGCCAAGCGCCCCCTTCCTGACGCTGATATAGGTATCCCAAGATATGTAAAATTTGACACTATTTCTATGTTTTTTGCATTGTAATAGAATTTAAGATTTTTTGGTGTCTTTCCTGCTTTTCTGCAGTACAATATATAAGATTTGTCTACATTTACAGTTAACCCATTTTTTTCACAGTATTTGTGTAGAATTTTAAGTTTTTTCGCGACATCAGCTTTATTATTTGCAATTATTGCTAGGTCGTCAGCATATAGAAGTAATAGTACGTCAGTTAGAATGTTTAAACTTGTGCCATAGAGGCCTTCTTCCCGGAAGTATTCCTCCATGTCCGCGATAAAGAGAATAAACAAAAGGGGACTAAGGATTTCTCCTTGTAGTACCCCTTCCGTTATATCTATCCTATCCGTTAGACCTTCTGGAGTTTTTATTCTTATATGCGCCTTACCATAGAGGTCCTTCAGTATCCTTATATACTTTGCACTAACGCCCATATTTAAAAGTTTTGCCCATAAATACCTATGTATTATTGTGTCGAATGCTCTTTTTAAATCCACGAATATGATAAATAATGTACCCTTTTTTTGCCTTAGTTTTGCATGGATTAACTCAAACAGTACATATAAGTTGTCCATACAACTTCGGTTTGACCTAAAACCCGCCTGACCTTCAGGTAGTATTTTACATTTTTCTGCCCAAGTATATAGCCTTTCAGCCAATAAAGATGTGAAAAGCTTTGTTATATGATTAACCAGAGAAATTCCCCTGTAATTCGCTGGGTCTTTCTTATCACCCTTTTTAAACAACATTGTTAAGATTATACTTGACCAGCTTTCAGGGACAATTTCATTGCGCAAAATTTTATTGAAAAGACTAAGTAAGTAATATTTCCAGTTTTGCGAGCAACTCCGGTAAAATTCATTTGTGATCTTATTTTCCCCAGGCGATTTACCGTTTTTCGACTTATTAAGTACTTTATTTAATTCTTTTATAGTGAAATCCTCGTCCAGGTAAGGATCTAATACTCCCGAATATATATTACTATTTGGTTCTATCTTTTTTTGCATCTTCTCATAAAAGCTAATCCATTGTTTACCTGTTATTTCTGGTGGTACATATTTTTGAACCCTGTATTTATTTAGCGCTTTCCAAAATTCTTGGGCGTTCCTAGCATCGTTAATTTTTTCTGCTAACTTCACAAAATATTCTTTACGCTTACATTCATATAGGGCTTTATAACATTTTAAAGTTTCTCGGTACTTAATTCTATCCTGTTCCCTAAAATTATTTTTTCTATAACTTCTCAGATTACAATTTACACTTTTCTTTAACTCTTTACATTCTTTGTCTACCCATGGCTGCTTTTCGTCTGTTTTTATATTATGTACTTCACGCACCATATTCAGCTTATATGCTGATCGGGTGATAGCCAGGTGAAACCTTTTTTCAATTTCGTCTATCGTTTCTATTTCCGTATTTAGACCCACGAGCGGCGACCACCTTAAGTGTTGTTTGTACATGAGTTTATAGTTGTTATCCCAACAATATTTGATTTGCTTACTTGGTCTCGCCCTGACTATACTATTACCATTTAAAACAAGTTTGATTGGAAAATGGTCAGAAAAATTAATATTATAAAGTACCTCAAAATCCTGAATTTTTTCAAGCCCTAGTTCATTAGACAGCGCGAGATCAATTATACTACTTCCCTTACCGGTGAAGGTTGGTTTCGCCGGACTATCACTTACAGTTTTACCATTTACTACTATGAAGTTATTAGTGTCAATAAAATTATTTACTGCTTCCCCTCTTTTGTTGAGCGTACAGTCGGAAAACATTCCATCTCCGGTAAGATTTGTTTCACTTAGAATTTCATCAGGTATTTGGATAGGGTTACCTATCCTCGCGTTGTAGTCTCCCATCAAATAAATTGGCTCTGACGGAAATTGATTCACTATGCTTTCTGCTACCTCACTGAAGTTTTTTAGGTCATTATTAAAGTGCTCGTCACTTGGCCTAAGATACGTGAAACCCACTATGAATACACTACTCCGATTTACTATAGGCACAAAACAGTTGTTATATGACATGTGTACTATCGTTTTATCAAGTTTCTTATTTAACAGTATTAACATTCCACCACTGGCACGCCCGTGTACGTTGTCCTTGGTTGCGTTTATCCAGGTTAGATCGTAGTTGTTTGTCCAAGCGCTTAGTGGGACTTCACTCATGGTCCATGTTTCAATGAGGCACATGATGTCGTGTGCGTTGAGTTGTGATTGACTATAAAAGTTTTTTATTCCTCTGACATTCCATACGATTAGACTAAGAGAATTCGCTTCTTGTTATTGTTGCTCCATCATTGTGATTTTGTTTTCTTGACGAGTTTTGTTCTTGTTCGGCGGTTGTGTCGGAATAAGTTCCTGAGAGCCCTCGTCCCAGGCCATCCATCTGCCATCGACGTTCACCGTATTCCAGTAAAATTTTACAGATGAGCCGGCTTCTCTTTTCAATTTTACCGCATTCCTGAGGTTCCATCTTTCACGAGCCTGGGATTCGGTAAGATCGCTTTCAACAAATATCTTTGTTCCCTTTAGCGCTGATTTTTTGTTTAACATAATTAAGTTTTTGTCTTCAGCGTTTCGTATCGTTATCTTGTAGATATTTTTGTCTACTCCCAAGGTTTCCAGGTGACTGTGTGCATTGCGTAGATTGAATTTTGTTTCCAGTAGTTCGCTTACAATTTTTTCACTGTCGTTGATGTTACTGGTTGCCTCCAAACCTTTGATTACTATGTTCTGTCTTCTGCTCGCTCTATCTTTGTTCTCCTGTCGCTTTACATAGTTCACCAGATATTCAATTTCTTTTATTTGTCTTCCTCCTGCGCTTGACTGGCCTTCTTCAGCTGGTTTCTCATTTATTTTTCCTTCAAGAGCTTTCACTTTTTCTTTGATTTCACTCTCTTCTTTTTTCAGCTCATTACAGTCATTTTTAATGACATTTATTTCCTTCGCATGCTCAATCTTCATGTCGTTCAGCTTTTCTAGAAATTTTTCCTCCAGCCTGTTTAGGTTTGTGCTGCTCTCCAGCCTGAAACTCTTGATTTCCTCCAATATTTTCTCGGAAGCCATGTCCGTTGGTGGGGATGCAGCGACGGGTGAATACTCTTCCAAACTGTTGCTCAGCTCGTTGCTTTCCGTGAAAGCCTTCTTTCGCTGCGCTAGTTTTGGGGACTTTTCTGGGAAACTTTTCTCAAAACTGTCCTCTAACTCCCTTTTCCTTTTATTAAACAGTTCTTTAATTGAACCTGCTGAGTCTGAACGATGGATCAGGAAACTTTCTCGGGTAGTAGGTCTTCCAGGTCTTCGTTTTTCAAAGTTGGCGCCTACCGGTGATTTTAACTGCTTGTTGTCCACTTTTTCAGCTTGTGGTAAGACACCTACTATCGATAGTGCAGGAACCGTTGTATCGACATTTAAAGCCCTCCTACTTTCGGACATAACCTTATCTCCGGTTACGTTATTTAATTTTAGTAGTTTTAACCGATTATCACACCCGTTTTTTATTATTTATATACTAAAATACTCCTATTTTTTTTTGTCTTTCCGATTGACTATACGCTTTTGATTTTACTATACTATTTACTTGTTTTTTTTTCACACTGGATGCTAACACACTAAACGTGCACATCCACACTCTATCAACTCACACATCAAACTCTATATGTACATATATATATGAATAAATATATGTATATTATAATTTTCAATACACTTTCAAAATGAGGGAAATTGTTGAAAAAAAATTTTTCTCTCATTATTTCAATTTTTCAAAATTATGTATAATTATTAGAAAAATCCTAAATATATTTAATTATTCGCTTATTTTTTATTTTATTTCATTTTTTTTATAATTTTTTCCATTCACAATCATTTTTTATTTTGTTACATCATTGACCTCAATTACCTGCATTGCTATTTTGTTATAATTATGTATAATATAAATATATATAAATATATATAAACATATATATCTATATATATATATATACATGTATATACATATATGTATGTATATATGTATATATATATACACATAAATATATACATATATGTATATATTTATATATGAATACATATATATATATATATATACATATATATATATATATATATATATATATATATATATATACACATATATATATGAATGTATATATATATATTATGATTTTCAATTTACTTTTGAAAGAAGGGAAATTGAAAAGAAAAAATCTATTCCACAATATTTCAATTTTTTTGAATTATGTATAATTTTCAGAAAAATCCTAAATGTTTTTAATTATTCGATTATTTTTTATTTCATTTCATTTTTTTATAATTTTTTCCATTTACAATTATTTTTTATTTTATTGCATTATTCACCTCAATCAACTTCATTTATATTCTATTATATTAAGGTATAATATAAATATATATAAATATATATATACATATATATACACATGTATATATATATATATTTATATATACACATATGTATATATATATATATATATATATATATATATATATATATATATATATATATATATATATATATATATATATATATATATATACATATGTATAGTATAATTTTCAATTTACTTTTAAAAAATGGGAAATTGAGAAAAAAAAATTTTTCTGACATTATTTCAATTTTTTAAAATTATGTATAATTATTAGAAAAATCCTGGATATTTTTAATTACTTGCTTATTTTTTATTTTATTTCATTTTTTCATAATTTTTTCCATTCACAATCATTTTTTATTTCATTACATTATTCACCTCAATTACCTTCATTTGAATTCTGTTATATTAATGTATAATATAAATATATATGAATATATATATACATATATATACATATATATACATATACACATATATCTACATATATATATGTATGTATACATATATATATGTGTATTATGATTTTCAATTCACTTATAAAAAAAGGGAAATTGTAAAAAAAAAAATTTTTCCTACATTATTTCAATTTATTAAAATTATGTACAATTATTAGGAAAATCCTAAATATTTCTAATTTTCCGCTCATTTTTTATTCTATTTTATTTTTTTATAATTTTTTCCATTCACAATCATTTTTTATTTTATTACATTATTTACCTCAATTACCTTCATTTACATTCTATTATGTTAATGTATGATATAAATGTATATAAATATATATATACATATATATGTATATGTATATATATATTTTCAAAATTATGTATAACTATTAGAAAAATCCTGAATATTTTCGATTACTCGCTCATTTTTCATTTTATTTAATTTTTCATAATTACTTCCATTCACAATCATTTTTTATTTTATCACATTATTCACCTCGATTACCTTCATTTATATTTTGTTATATTGATGTATAATGTAAATATATATATGAATATATATACATATATATACATATATATACATATATACATACATGTATATATATATATACATATATATACATATATATACATATATATACGAATATATATATGTATATTTTAATTTTCAGTTTACTTTTAAAAAGAGGGAAATTAAATAAAAAAAATTTTTCTGACATTATTTCAATTTTTCAAAATTATGTATAATTATTAGAAAAATCCTGAATATTTTTGATTACTCGCTTATTCTTTATTTTATTTCATTTTTCATAATTTTTTCCTTTCACAATCATTTTTTATTTTATGACATCATTTACCTCAATGACCTTCATTCATATTCTATTATATTGATGTATAATATAAATATATATAAATATATATATACATACGTATCTATATATATATATATATATATGTTTATATATACATATATATACATACATACATATATATACATATATATATTATAATTTTCAATTTACGTTTAAAAAATGAGATATTGGAAACAAAAAAAATTTTTTTTAAATTATTTCAATCTTTCAAAATTATGTATAATTATTAGGAAAATCCCAAATATTTCTATTTATCCGCTCATTTTTTATTCTATTTTATTTTTTCATAATTTTTTTCATTTCCAATCATTTCTCATCTCATTACATAATTCACCTCAATTATTTTCATTTATATCCTTTTATATGGATGTATGATATGAAGACATGTAAGTAAATATATATATATATATACATATATATATATGAATATGTATTTATATATACATATGTATGTATATATGAATGTATGTATGTATATTATAATTTTCAATTCACTTTCAAAAAAAGGGCAATCGAAAAAAAACAAAAATTTTTTCCACAATATTTCAATTTTTAAAAATTATGCATTATTATTAGAAAAATCCTAAATATTTTTAATTAATCGCTTATTTTTTATTTTATTTCATTTTTTTATAATTTTATCTATTCACAATCATTTTTTATTTTATTACATTATTTACCTAAATTACCTTCATTTATATTCTATTATAATAATGTATAATATGAATGTATATAAATATATATGTATATACATATTTATATATATATATATATTTATATATACACATATATATATCTATATTTACACATATATATATATACATACGTATATATATACATATGTATATTATAATTTTCAATTGAGTTCTAAAAAATGGGAAATTGGAGAAAAAAAAATTTTTCTCACGTCATATCAATTTTTCGAAAATTACGTATAATTATTAGAAAAATCCTGAATATTTTTAATTACTTGCTTATTTTTTATTTTATTTCATTTTTTCATAATTTTTTCCATTCACAATCATTTTTTATTTTATTACATTATTTACCTCAATTACCTTCATTTATATTTTGTTATATTGATGTGTAATATAAATATATATGAATATATATATACAAATATATCTATATATATATATATATATATATATATATATATATATATATATATATATATATATATATATGTATATATATATATATATGTATATATTTTCATATGTATGTGTATATGAATGTATATATGTATATTATAATTTTCAATTCACCCTTCATAAGAGGGAAATTGAGAAAAAAAAAAAAATTTCCACAATATTTCAATTTTTTAAAATTATGTATAATTATCAGAAAAATCCCAAATATTTTTATTTATTCGCTTATTTTTC
Organism: Neodiprion lecontei; assembly: GCF_021901455.1. Taxonomy (NCBI): domain Eukaryota; kingdom Metazoa; phylum Arthropoda; class Insecta; order Hymenoptera; family Diprionidae; genus Neodiprion; species Neodiprion lecontei. The sequence continues at coordinate 21,650 of NW_025791843.1, forward strand.
ATTTTATTTCATTTTTGTTATGATTTTTTCCATCAACAATCATGTTTTATTTCATTACATTATTCACCTCAATTACCTTCATTTATATTCTATTATAATAATGTATAATATAAATGTATATAAATAAATATATACATATATATCTATATATATATATACATATATATATACATATATATACATATACATATATATACATACATATATATATATACATATATATATGTAGGTATATATATATATATGAATATATATATGTATATTATAATTTTCAGTTTACTTCTAAAGAGAGGGAAATTGATAAAAAAAAATTTCTTCCAGAATATTTCCATTTTTCAAGATTATGTACAATTATCAGAAAAATCCCAAACAAGTTTATTCATTCGCTTATTTTTTGTTTTATTTTATTTTTTTGTGATTCTTCTATTCACAATAATTTTTTATTTCATTACATTATTTACCTCAATTACCTTTATTCATATTCTATTATATTAATGTATAATATAAATATATATAAATATATATATACACATATATCTATATATATATTTACACATATGTTACGTGGGGGTGAGGGTGTACTGAGCGGTGGTAGTTAATGATTAATTGAATAATCAAGCTCCCACGTAACGACAATGAATAATTATTAAAACTAAGAGAAGACCTACCTTTCGATAAGCCGGTAATTTGTAGGATCGTGTTGCTATAGTCCTGTACAGGTCTGTGAGGTTTGTTTGAATTGTTGAGGCAATTTTATAATAAAGAAAGTGGGAAGAAGGTCGTTCAAAATAAATGTTTAATATGATTCAACTGGTAAAAGATGAAGTATATTCTGTTTCTGTATATGAGCCGAAAATAACAATTTATAAAGTGTTCAAGTTCATACAAATCGTGTGTTATAATATTCTAAAGGATATTATTATTTGGTACCAGGAACATCTACTCTGAACGATGGTTAACTAGTTGGTCGTGATTATTGGATTGTATCTCTCTTTTTAGATTATCTTGAATCAATTATATATATATTATGGTTAAGTCTTGTTCGTTAATTCTTGGAAACAATAAGTACGATTTAATTGGGGGTAGTGAAGCTAGCCACCAATTCTAGACTTGATTTTGAATGAAAATTACTGAAGTAGATTTTGATTATAAAGGTGAAACAAGAATTCGTTTAATTTCGAAGATTAACACTCGGATTGACTTAGCTTTAGGTGAATCGGTCGACGAGATTGAGAGCCGTCGGATCGTGTCGGTCTGCGTCGGTAGAATGCTGGACCAGGAGCCTCACCTCGAGTTTGGAAGAGTTGATCAATCGAACGGTGTTAAACGTCGGTCACTTAGTCTTTTAGATTTGGAATTATATTTAAGATTACCTGATTCAATTGAATCAGGGCCAAACTCAGTTTAATTATGGAAAATGGAACTGCATAAAAATGTCTATTCGCGAAATGATGAGATTTAGTAAAGAACAGAAAAGATGGAAATGTAGAAGAAAGTGAGTCTCTTGCAGCTAATAGAATAACTGAATGCTCGAATTTAACGAATTAGCGCGAGACTTTAGGCCGGTCACAACTAAGATTTTCCGAACGCTACTATTGCTCGAGAGGGCTAATCCGGGTTTACGTCCACGCACTTCGCGACTTGACAGACGTAAGACATGGCTGCTTGGGCCAGAGGGTATTAATAGGGAAAAATCTGCAGTTGCAGTAAGTTGCAACAGTAATTAGCCAATTAAGTGCGGGGGCGACCTCCCGGTGTCCAAATCTACACGGTCAGCGTTAGTTCGCGTCATTCGATGGTATTCCGACGATTCTCAATCTCGTCGCTTATACGTACAAGATGTTAACAGAAGGTATCTTAAGATAATTCTCACGCATTCATCCACACATCTTAACAAATAATCTATTTTAATTTGGTGGTTCCAAAGGTAGTGGTTTATCCTAATTATTGATGATAATTTTGACTTAAAAAGAGAGATATTCCCGGGCTGAGCGCCGCTGCTACTAGGTCAGTAATTTTATAGCGCAATTCCTGGTGTCAGCAAATAAGATACAATGTCAGCGGATGCCGAGGACTGTACATGGCCTTATTAGAATATGAGATTTTAATGAAATAATTAAAGAAATGAAATGAAATGGAGTTTTGAAAAAGGTACGCCAAGGCGGTACGTCGGGGCGTAACATCCCTCCCCACTTAGAAACCATCAACGTCCCCGTTGATGAATAGTTAAAGGCCAGTAGGTATATGAAAATTGAGAGTCATCAAAATGATAATGTATGTGTGTGTGTGTGTGTGTGACAACAATAATGATGAATAAGGTATTATATAGATATATAAACAAATTTCAGGTCGGCGGGAGAGTAGCTCTCTGTGATCAGTAAACTGGTCAGCCGGCCTTTACATTAAGAACAACTATATTATATAGATATATAAACAAATTTCAGGTCGGCGGGAGAATAGCTCTCTGTGATCAGTAAACTGGTCAGCCGGCCTTTACATTAAGGGCAACTATATATAAAGTTAACATAAGGAAGTAATAAAAAGATTAGAGATGGTATATTCTATAACATAGTGACAATCGTTGCTACCGAAATTTAGGATGTAAGGTCGGCGGGAGAATAACTCTCTGTGATCAGTAAGACTGGTCAACCGAGCCTTACATCTGAGAAGATCAATATCCAACACGAATATTCTCATGGGACACTATATTGGATTGGCGGCTGTTATCGTTAGGGGATTAAAGTATCAAGATGATGGCTATTGGTGTCATGAACCATGTGAAATCGAGTTTCGTTTTATCCAATTAAATTCTACTTCCCTGAACTAGCTCACATGAAAGAACAGATACTGCTTCCCAAGAAGAAGAACTGACAATTATAATTATTATATAAATTTTATACACAACTGTCTATTTATAACGATTGCAACTGCACCAGCGCGTGAGACTTCACCTCGTGTGGGCTTAAAATATAGTTATTATTTTGGGGCTACGGTTGGCGGGAGAGTAGCTCTCTGTGATCAGTCAAACTGGTCAGCCAACCGGAGTGTTTTTGGGTTCACGGGATTTACCTTACGCGCTGGAACAGCGGCGTCGCATGTCGTACAAAGCTTAAACGTAGGTAGGCGTTTCTTCTGTCCCGCCGAGACGGTGTTGCTTGCGTACCCCCTCTAGGTCTAAGGATGTTAGGTATTCTCCACCCCTCTTAATAATCCATACTAGGCCATCTGAATTGAATATTTGGTGCCATCCGTCCTTCCATTCCCAGCTAGTCGGAGTTATAGTTCTGGTGTAAGTATGGGAGCTTCTGCTTCCGATTCTCCACCGTTTGCACACTCGCTCCATCCGTGCACGTTCCTTGTATGGTAAATAACGTGCAATTTCGCAGATACATTCAACTGGCAGTTGTTTTGCCTCCTTCGGTACGAATCCAGGCAGAGGGTCCTCTTCTATCCTAAGTGGCCTGCGCTTTTTGCATGATGGTAGCGTTCGCAATTCCTCCCACGCATCCGCGAACTTGATGGTGAGTTTCCTTTTCATCAGTTTCACCATTCCTACTCCTTTCATGGCCTCCGCCGCCTCTTCTGATGTTCTAAAGTCTATAAATGCTGTGTTTTGATAGCCCCTTCCCGTGGTTGGTACTTTTCGAATATCTTCGCCAGGTCCCGCCTTTTCGTGTAGGTAGCCAGCCCGATTATGAATAATCTTCTCGATGGGGTTTGGTCTGGTTGGCTGGTGCTGGCCATGATTCCTGTCAATAATTTTGCAAATAGCAACAACATAGTTCATAACGAAGAGGGTTGCCGTTTCCAGTGGTCGTTGTGTTTAATTATTATGTGGGATAGTGGGGGAGTATAAGTTGGGTCTAGTTGACTTGTGCTTCCTGCTGAGGTAGGTCGCGATGTGTCTCAATCATGGAGGGAGAGCAAATCTCAGTTAACATGGTGTTTTTGCGAATGGGCTTTTGTGCTACGTTCCGACGGTTGGAGTTTTGGTTAGTTGTTAGCCTTAAACATGATCTAGCCAGACTCAACACCTGCTTCCTATAGTAAATTCCTATGATGGTTAGTACCATTCCTGTTTGCGCTATGTATGAGCCGTAAATTAAGTTGTCATGATGGTTCGATATTTGTTCTTGTTGTTCCATCGCTTCTAGATCCCTTTCAATTTCGAATAACGGTCTTCCTTGTTCAGGTTTGCCATTGAGAATCGGTTCTTTGTCTAAGTACTCAAGTAATTTAGTGCTGCTATGTATTACAGGTGATACATTTCTTATAGACAGCGAGAGATTCGGTTGGTACAAATATTGTTGTTTTGATAAGTATGTGTCCATTCCCGGCAGTGTTATACTATCTGCTTTACCCATGCATCCTCCTCTTAACCATAGTATTCCAGTTCCTGATATAGTAATCAATTTGTCTACAGTGCTTCTACAAATAATTTGGAGAATTTGGGGCTCTGCTAGTGAATATAGCCAGGCTCCTATTGAATCTAATCGTACCCAGAAAGGTTCGAAATTTCGGTTTAAATATATGTTACAACTACGTAAAGTTTTTTCGTCAGGATTTAGAAGAAATGCGATTTCGCATCTTTCAGATGTAGTAGCTTCTATCAATGGTAGTTGGGAGGAGCATAAATAGCAATAAGGTGTTTTACTGCATTCGCGTATGTACGTCTCTTCTGTAAGGAAGTACGTTCCGTGGTTATAGCTTAATCCAATATATTTAGCGCGTGGTGTTATTTGGGCTGACATACTTGTATTTTCAAATATCTGTGGCGCGGGCCATGGTAGCATTTGATAGAGGTGGTAAGGTTCTTTGTTTACCAGGGGTATTCTTACTACAATTATTGTCCTTCCTTGATGGTGATCAATCTCCGTGATTGCTATTCTACTCAACTCTCGAGGCGATAGTTGATGGTGTGGTATCGGGAGTTCGTATTTTCCATCTACAGATGCTATTTCTATAGATATACTTTTCAGCTGTTCTGAATTAAGCATGGACTTATGTAATTTTCCCTCTTTCGCCATTTCAATCGCGGTTATTGCTAATTTTACATTTTTGATGCAGCTAGTAAGGGAAGCGTCTACCCGTAATACATATTCCCATAATTCTAAAGTGTTTGTTGTATTGTCTACAATTTTTCCTAGATTTTTCACTGATGTAATCATTTCGTTTATTTTACCGGTATTTATATTTATCCTATCTAGGTGTCTTTCTGAGTCGGCGTAGAGTTCATGTAATTGGCTAGCTACAATATGCGTCTGGTTCTTCAAGAGTCCGGTCAGTTTATTCTGGTTACGATGTAATTTATTGATTTCTGAATTAAAGTATTCTAGATCGTTTGTAGTTAGTGTCCCGAATAAATAACGACTGGCGGACCCAATTATTCCCAATGGCGGCGTTTCCCGTCGCTTTATAGAGCGAGGTAGCTGGTTCGAATCTATCGTTGTGATTTCCTCCGTCAGTTCGCCTAAACTGTCCCGTAATGCCCATAACTCATCGTATTTTCTCCCTATTAAAGATTGGTCCACAATGTTCTTGTATTCTTTCATGATTGCTGATGAATTCGTCCTGATCCCCGGATAGTATAGCATGCCCAAATTAGGTACTTTCCCTATCAAATCCCTGAGATAGTCCACGTCAATGGAAAGTAGTAGTCTCCATTCTGCTTCTTTCAGTCGGATGTTATGTAGCTTCTCGTAATATATCCCGGGATTGTTGGTAAGTGACGTAACCGTGTAGTCCTGCGAGTTCGTTTCCCCCAATGTCCAGAATCCGATAATTAACACGATAATTTTCCACAACGTCTCCATGGTATTCTTCCTGTCTATTCCCTCAAAAATCAACGTTTATTACTCCTCTTTGCATTTGTAATCTTGTTGATCAGTCCACGTCCCGTTCTGTCAGTAAGCTAATTCGAGTTTGTCCACATGTTTAACGAATCTTTCACCGTTGTTACCTTCTAATACTACGTTATTGTTTTCCAAGACTTTAACAATTTTATATGGACCCTGGTATCGCTTGCTAAATTTTCCTTTTCTAGCTTCTATTTGTACGCGTACCATGTCTCCCGCTTTGCCTTTGAACGGATGTACTGTCCGATCGTAATACATTTTCGACCTCGCCTTCGCCTGCACTAAGTTGGTCGCAGCCAAGGCCTGCATTTCGTTTAATCTGATCATAAGGTCTTCAAGATACGAGTTGTACGTTAAATGGTTTTCATCAGTATCAAACGAAGTTGGACAGCGCGCTATTCTTCCGAAAACTAGCTCATACGGTGTGAAGTTTGTAGCTTCATGAACTGCCGTATTGTATGAAAACATAGCAAATTGAACTAGTTCATCCCAATTGTCAAACTCATCAATATAATGTTTAATGTACTCTGTTAAAACAATATGACTACGTTCTAATGCGCCATTTGATTGTGGTCGATAACTGGAAGTGGTAATATGTTTAATTTTGAAAAGTTTAGCTAATTCTTGTAATAGTTTATTTACGAAACTTGTTCCTCGATCTGTTAGAATGGTTTTAGGCGATCCAAATTGCAAAATCAGATGTTTTACCATTGCGTGAGCCACAGTCTCAGCTCTTATATCGGGAATAGGCACAGCGATACAAAATTTTGTCAAATTATCCTGCATAGTTAAGATATGCTTGTTGCCACTAGGGGTCTGCGGAAGTGGACCTACTGTGTCTAGCGAAATTTTCTCAAACGGCTCAGATGGAGTGTCCGTTATTAGCATTGGCTCTCTAGTCTTTACGCGAACTAGCTTTTGTTCTTGACAGCTTTCGCATCTTCGAATGAAATTACTGATATCCTCTCTCATTCGTGGCCAATAAAATCTTTCGCGGATTCTTCGATATGTTTTGGTCACGCCTTTGTGTCCTCCCATCAGTCCACTATGCATTTCCGAAATTATGCCCAGTCGTATTTCTGATGGTGGTATCTCGGTTATACCTGAACAGATTGTAATGTCTATGTCTTCGTCTTCAAAAATATCTACTAATAAATTTGAGATGTCTATTGATAGTTCGTCAGTCATATCCCCTAATTTTGAAATTCTAAATGTTTTTATTTTCAAATCTAATAAAGTCGTTTTTAAATTTCCCAAAGCTACCTTGACGTTATCTAATTCAATTTTGTCAAAATGTTTTCTTTTAACTACGAGGCTAAATATGCTATATTTTCCCGTTTTTGTAATAATGACTTGGCCTAATTTTGGTTTCGCATCACGATGATCGTCTGCATTTATTAATTCCAAATCGTTTAATAGTCTGCTGACTGGTGTAGAAAATTCTGAATCTGCTGATATGAAATGTACGTAATTGTTTTTTCTGTATGTCAAATTTTCACGACTGAATGAGATTCTATTCCCTGTATGGTAACCTGTTTTTGGAAATTTTAATGGCGACACTGTTTCTAAATCTGGTGGTATACTTTCCGTGATTTCAATTCGCGATGGTAAATCTCGGAATTCTAGTTGCGGCTGTAAACGCCTTGGCGTTTTGCTGACCTTGCTTTTCACTGAAATGTCCCCCGTCTCGTTCAACTCAGGTATCATATTCAAAGGATACGGGGTTGAGAGTGCTATTGGTCTGGGTGCGACTATAGGTGTTGGTAATGCCGATTTCTGCAAAGGTCGACTAACTACTGACTCATTCAAATTAGTTTGATTGGTGTTAGTCTGTCCAGCCTCGCTATTGTTTCCTTGATTTCTATTAACTTTTTCTAAAAATTTTTCAATTTTGTTATTTAGTTCGTCGTCATCCGTCTCGTCTTTTTCGTCGAGTACCTCACGTATGGTTTCGTCTAATTCTTCACCCTCTGATATATGGCCTGGTAACTCTACTTCATCTGCATCCGAGTTACTGGAGTTGTCTAGAAGACTCCTCTCGTGCAAGGTCTTGTCAAAGAGTTCAAATGAATCTTGCAACTCCTTCGGATTCAGATTACTTCTTTCGCGCAAAGATTTATTAAAGAGGTCAAATGATTTCCTCAATTCTTTAGGATCTATAGATAATTTAGCTTTACGACTCGCTTCTGTTTGCAAAAATACATCATCATCCGAATCGCTATCTCTATCACGCGGTGATTTTAATTTTACTGTTATATTTTCAGGCTCAGAATCAGATTCAACGTCGACGTCGTCAATCTGAACGTCTGATTGTTCAGGTTGTTTTGTTCCCTGGGATGTAGTGGGTTGTTCAAGACCTAAATTCGGTAATACACTTCTTTGCCTCCGGTAGGCCGGCGGTTCGGAAGATTCATCGTCGGATGAGTCCTCAGAAACAGCTTGCCTACTTCCTGCTGTTGTCCTAGCTCTCGATCGAGTTCTTGTTGAGATCGCGTTCTCATCAGGCTCTATGGTAGTCTTTGTTTTTGGACAGAATGTTTCGTCAGCTGATTTTTTCCTTGGGATCGAGTCTGATTTTGCTAATGGTCGCTTTATTTTTGGAGCAGGTAATTTTGAAATTTTCGAATCGATGGGTAATACCTTCCATTGGTTCGGTTTAGTACTGACCTTCAAGTTTGACCCAGGGTTCATAATAGCAAATATCGTCTGGAGTTTTTGATTCTCTATTAATTTTAAATTTGTACAAGCAAAAATTTTGATTCCAGTTCCTCCAAAAATGAATCGTAACATGGTTCTTACTTTGTTCCATGCTAGTTTATCTAGACCGCATCCCATTCTAGGTATTCTAACTGTTTTAACAGAGTCATCTTCTAAAATTTTCCGAAAATTGATCAGACTGAGGTACATGTCTTCATATTCTGGTTTGTCCCAAAAGTTTAATTTTGTCATAATGTAATAAATTTTCTGATCTGGCAGTTCTAATTTAGCTACTGAATGCATATCGGCTTGACTGCGAAGGTGTTCCGGTACCCCATACTTTTTTCTAAAATCGCTTGCTATACCGGAACTCATTTCAAGATCTACAGAAACGGTCTGCGCATAATTGTCAAGTCTATCAAAAACGCTTTCGTGTACTTCAATAATGTTTGGATTTTCAATATCAGCTGTTCTAATTATTCTCAAATAGTCTGAATATTTTGGAAATGAGTCTACAGATTTAATTATTAGGTTGTCACTATCGTTTCCACTATCAGATGACTCCGACGATTGGGTAATACCGTCGGTAACAGGGACTGGATTGCGCGACAATGCATCTGCGTTACTGTTCAATCGTCCAGCCTTGTGTTTGAATTCATACTCATAATCTCGTAACTTGAGCCTCCATCGTATTAGTCGCTGCCCGGGATCTTTAATCGAGTCGATCCAGCGCAATGGCTCATGATCACTAACCAGTGTGAATTTTCGGCCATAAAGGTAAGGTCGAAAATGTAGTACGGCATATAGAGCTGCTAAACACTCTTTCTCAGTTGTAAAATAATTTTGTTCCGCTTTGCTCAGAGCACGCGACAGGTAGGCGACGGGCATGTCATAACCGTCCACTTCCTGGCTTAAAACGGCTCCGATCGCCAAGTCGGATGCGTCGGTAGTTAACGTGAATTGCTTTTTGAAATTTGGGTACTGCAAGATAGGATATTGGCATAGATATTTCCTTAAAATTTTGAAACTTCTCTTTTGATCTTTTCCCCAAATAAATGGTGATTCCTTCTTTAATAAGTCTGTAAGAGGCCTAGCCTTTCCCGCAAAATCTTTAATAAAACGCCTGTAGTAACCGGCTAGTCCCAGAAATTGTCTAATGTTCTTAGGATTTTTAGGTTGTGGAAAATGTCGAACCGCGGTAATTTTCTTCGGGTCCGGTCTAACTCCTGATCTGCCAATAATATGGCCTAAATAAGCCACTTCTGTTTTTAGAAATTCACATTTATCTGGTTGTAACGTTAATCTAGCGTTTTTTAATTTGTTAAATAACCGGCGGATTTTCTTGCCGTGTTCTTCTAAATTCTTTGCATAAACTACGATGTCGTCTAAATAAACGAAAACTTCGACTCCTTGTAGTCCGCGTAATGTTCGATCCATTAATCTTTGAAATGTAGCGGGCGCGTTTTTAAGCCCTTCAGGCATTCTAAGATATTCGTAATGACCGTTTGGTGTTGTGAATGCGGTTTTTGCTCTATCTTGGGGGTCCATTTCAATTTGTTGGAAACCGCTGGCAAGATCAAAAGTTGAAAAATATCGCGCTTCACCGAGATGATCAAGAATGTCTGTAATGTTAGGTAATGGATACGCGTCCCCAATTGTCTTTTCATTCAATTTCCGAAAATCAATTACCATGCGCCATCGTTTTCTACCCGCAGAATCTGGTTTTTTGGGTACAATCCACACGGGTGAATTATACGGTGAATTTGAAGGAACTATTATTCCGTTGTCAATTTTAATTTTGATTTGGTTTTCAATCTCGGTTTTGTGAATTGGAGGGAACCGGTATTGTCGCGTATTAATCGGTATATCATCCTCGGTTGGTATACGATGCTGAATTCCGGGTGTAGATTTTAATTTATCTCCAGGTAAATGGAATAATTCCGGATATTCCTCAATGATATCTAATACGTGATCGCGTTCCTCTATATTTAAATGATCTAGATGCAATTTTGATTGAATTTCTGTAAATCGATCAGTCACTACAGGTTCTAAATTTAAGTCTTCTGAACTTGAATCGTGATATACATGCTCCTCCGGAAAGTTGTGATATTCAAAAGGTATCACTTCCTGTGGTGGAATCTCTATCTCAATATCTCTATCCAAGGTATTAATTGCAAGAACATGGCATACGCCATCTTGTACCGAGACTGCAGCCTCACCAATGTATACGCCGTCTATGGTTTCTACGCGTGGCAAATATGCTTCTTTTGTGCCACAACTGATTACGTCAATGCCAATGGCTTGCTTTGTGCGCGCATGAATTTTAAAGAATCGTCTTTGCGGTTTTGTTTCGGTATCGGAATGTTCTTCGTATCCGATAAATCGTATCGGTCTAATCGGGTCAGATTTCGTTACCAAGGTGTTATGTGTAAAAGAGATCTCAGCCTTACGCTCGCGCAAATAATCTTTACCTAATATACCGTCGCAATTTAGCAAAAAGGTTGACCGTACGACGTGAAATTTACTTGGTTCGTTTTGTAAAGTTAAATTTGTTATTCCCAAAGTTTTAACTTTGTTGGTTGTTATTCCCGTTATCATAGAAATTTCGTCTACACTGATTAAAACGTCAGGATGTAAAACATTAGCTTTAATTAGACTGATATCTGCGCTGGTGTCTATTAGAAAAATTGCTGAGTGTTCTTTTAATTCAGGAGCTGTCATCCTGATCAGTGGCGATTCTCGATCTGGTCCGCGCGTATCGTTGCACCGGCCGGCGGTTCCGCAAAACGGACCGTCGGTTGACGCTCGGGCGTCGCGTACCTCGCCGTTGCGTCCGGACGACGAGTCGCGTTCAAGTTTAAAGATTCAACTGTTTCGGACGTTCTACGCGGAGATGGTGATCGTGTTCTGACGTTCGAATTATCAAACCTCGCTTGATTAAAACCGGACTGCTGATTCGGGTCGTATGAACGGGTGTTTGAATTTGGCGAATTCGATCTGTTCGTATTTAAATTTGCTCCCGGCGATCCCGATCTCTGTGGAATCGATGCAGGATTTATTGTGGGCGGATATCCATAAGGTGGTAAATACGGATATGTCATCGGCGGATAATAATACGGGTGTTGTGGAAAATAAGGCGGATATTGATAACCACGCGGTTGCTGGTGCTGAAACTGTGAGTGAGCGGGCATCTCGTATGGGTAATAACCCCTTGGTTCGGGTGATCGTCGATCGGCGACGTTTGCCGTCGGGTGTCTGTACATTGCCGCGTTCGGCGACGGGCTTCTCGCGCGTGTCTCCGCTCCGTCTGAGATGCCATAATTCGAATACAATCGCGGCGCGTTATTTTGATTATAGATCATTGGAGAGTTCGGTCGCGGAATTTGTACTCTCTGCGTTTCTCCGGAAGATATTATTCCCTGGCGCATACGATTTTCTGTTTTTCGCGCTAACTTAAACGCTTCTTCCAATGTCTTTACGCGTCCTTCAACATATCTTTCGATAGCTTCAGGTAGTCCTCGAATATAAGCATACAACGCGTTCACTTGTAGAACTTTCATTACCGCGTCGACCTCAGTTTTTCCGTACTCGTCTTCTAAAGCTACGCGAGCTGCACTGACCAAGATTTTTAATCGATCGTAGAAATCGCTCACGTTTTCATCACGCTTCATCCGTATATTCGCGATCTCTTGTTGATAATATGGATAAGTCTTTTCGGCTGCAAATCGACTTTTCAGATGTTTTATTAATTCATTGACCGTATTAAAAGTTTCGCCATATGTACTGTCGCGAGCTGCTCCTTGCAATTTTCCTAGAACGCACTTTACATATGCGCCTTCCGAATTCGGCGGAACATACACTGAACCGTTTTGCACGTCTTGCAAGAAATCTTTCAAACGAATGTTTTTCCCGTCAAAATATGGAATATTAAGCGTACTGTGTTGTAGCGCGAAGCACTCCACCATTGACGCCATCATTGCATTACTCGCGTCTAGGGCGGATACATTGGTTCGGTCCGCGCTCTGGTTTCCCGTTTCGTTAGGCATTTCAAAATCGAGAAAGGTTGTTTATGCACATGAAATAATTCAGGCCAATTTCAGGCAAATATTGGGAACACAGTTAATACACAAATGACCAGTGGAAAATTCGGCAATATACGATATCAGGATATTATAATATATACATACAAATAATAATTCGCAGAGTTTCATGCACTATTGGTCGTTAATTATATAATTATTATCTAGAAAGAAAGATACCTTATTTTTTCATACGTTTGACCAGTTTTTCAATTTTAACACAAAAATTAAAAATTTGATTTATTTTTTTTTTTTTTTTTTTTTTTTAAACAAATCTCACTTTTAGCAACAATATCCCACCGCTGCCACCAATTCTTGTGTTACGTGGGGGTGAGGGTGTACTGAGCGGTGGTAGTTAATGATTAATTGAATAATCAAGCTCCCACGTAACGACAATGAATAATTATTAAAACTAAGAGAAGACCTACCTTTCGATAAGCCGGTAATTTGTAGGATCGTGTTGCTATAGTCCTGTACAGGTCTGTGAGGTTTGTTTGAATTGTTGAGGCAATTTTATAATAAAGAAAGTGGGAAGAAGGTCGTTCAAAATAAATGTTTAATATGATTCAACTGGTAAAAGATGAAGTATATTCTGTTTCTGTATATGAGCCGAAAATAACAATTTATAAAGTGTTCAAGTTCATACAAATCGTGTGTTATAATATTCTAAAGGATATTATTATTTGGTACCAGGAACATCTACTCTGAACGATGGTTAACTAGTTGGTCGTGATTATTGGATTGTATCTCTCTTTTTAGATTATCTTGAATCAATTATATATATATTATGGTTAAGTCTTGTTCGTTAATTCTTGGAAACAATAAGTACGATTTAATTGGGGGTAGTGAAGCTAGCCACCAATTCTAGACTTGATTTTGAATGAAAATTACTGAAGTAGATTTTGATTATAAAGGTGAAACAAGAATTCGTTTAATTTCGAAGATTAACACTCGGATTGACTTAGCTTTAGGTGAATCGGTCGACGAGATTGAGAGCCGTCGGATCGTGTCGGTCTGCGTCGGTAGAATGCTGGACCAGGAGCCTCACCTCGAGTTTGGAAGAGTTGATCAATCGAACGGTGTTAAACGTCGGTCACTTAGTCTTTTAGATTTGGAATTATATTTAAGATTACCTGATTCAATTGAATCAGGGCCAAACTCAGTTTAATTATGGAAAATGGAACTGCATAAAAATGTCTATTCGCGAAATGATGAGATTTAGTAAAGAACAGAAAAGATGGAAATGTAGAAGAAAGTGAGTCTCTTGCAGCTAATAGAATAACTGAATGCTCGAATTTAACGAATTAGCGCGAGACTTTAGGCCGGTCACAACTAAGATTTTCCGAACGCTACTATTGCTCGAGAGGGCTAATCCGGGTTTACGTCCACGCACTTCGCGACTTGACAGACGTAAGACATGGCTGCTTGGGCCAGAGGGTATTAATAGGGAAAAATCTGCAGTTGCAGTAAGTTGCAACAGTAATTAGCCAATTAAGTGCGGGGGCGACCTCCCGGTGTCCAAATCTACACGGTCAGCGTTAGTTCGCGTCATTCGATGGTATTCCGACGATTCTCAATCTCGTCGCTTATACGTACAAGATGTTAACAGAAGGTATCTTAAGATAATTCTCACGCATTCATCCACACATCTTAACAAATAATCTATTTTAATTTGGTGGTTCCAAAGGTAGTGGTTTATCCTAATTATTGATGATAATTTTGACTTAAAAAGAGAGATATTCCCGGGCTGAGCGCCGCTGCTACTAGGTCAGTAATTTTATAGCGCAATTCCTGGTGTCAGCAAATAAGATACAATGTCAGCGGATGCCGAGGACTGTACATGGCCTTATTAGAATATGAGATTTTAATGAAATAATTAAAGAAATGAAATGAAATGGAGTTTTGAAAAAGGTACGCCAAGGCGGTACGTCGGGGCGTAACATCCCTCCCCACTTAGAAACCATCAACGTCCCCGTTGATGAATAGTTAAAGGCCAGTAGGTATATGAAAATTGAGAGTCATCAAAATGATAATGTATGTGTGTGTGTGTGTGTGTGACAACAATAATGATGAATAAGGTATTATATAGATATATAAACAAATTTCAGGTCGGCGGGAGAGTAGCTCTCTGTGATCAGTAAACTGGTCAGCCGGCCTTTACATTAAGAACAACTATATTATATAGATATATAAACAAATTTCAGGTCGGCGGGAGAATAGCTCTCTGTGATCAGTAAACTGGTCAGCCGGCCTTTACATTAAGGGCAACTATATATAAAGTTAACATAAGGAAGTAATAAAAAGATTAGAGATGGTATATTCTATAACATAGTGACAATCGTTGCTACCGAAATTTAGGATGTAAGGTCGGCGGGAGAATAACTCTCTGTGATCAGTAAGACTGGTCAACCGAGCCTTACATCTGAGAAGATCAATATCCAACACGAATATTCTCATGGGACACTATATTGGATTGGCGGCTGTTATCGTTAGGGGATTAAAGTATCAAGATGATGGCTATTGGTGTCATGAACCATGTGAAATCGAGTTTCGTTTTATCCAATTAAATTCTACTTCCCTGAACTAGCTCACATGAAAGAACAGATACTGCTTCCCAAGAAGAAGAACTGACAATTATAATTATTATATAAATTTTATACACAACTGTCTATTTATAACGATTGCAACTGCACCAGCGCGTGAGACTTCACCTCGTGTGGGCTTAAAATATAGTTATTATTTTGGGGCTACGGTTGGCGGGAGAGTAGCTCTCTGTGATCAGTCAAACTGGTCAGCCAACCGGAGTGTTTTTGGGTTCACGGGATTTACCTTACGCGCTGGAACAGCGGCGTCGCATGTCGTACAAAGCTTAAACGTAGGTAGGCGTTTCTTCTGTCCCGCCGAGACGGTGTTGCTTGCGTACCCCCTCTAGGTCTAAGGATGTTAGGTATTCTCCACCCCTCTTAATAATCCATACTAGGCCATCTGAATTGAATATTTGGTGCCATCCGTCCTTCCATTCCCAGCTAGTCGGAGTTATAGTTCTGGTGTAAGTATGGGAGCTTCTGCTTCCGATTCTCCACCGTTTGCACACTCGCTCCATCCGTGCACGTTCCTTGTATGGTAAATAACGTGCAATTTCGCAGATACATTCAACTGGCAGTTGTTTTGCCTCCTTCGGTACGAATCCAGGCAGAGGGTCCTCTTCTATCCTAAGTGGCCTGCGCTTTTTGCATGATGGTAGCGTTCGCAATTCCTCCCACGCATCCGCGAACTTGATGGTGAGTTTCCTTTTCATCAGTTTCACCATTCCTACTCCTTTCATGGCCTCCGCCGCCTCTTCTGATGTTCTAAAGTCTATAAATGCTGTGTTTTGATAGCCCCTTCCCGTGGTTGGTACTTTTCGAATATCTTCGCCAGGTCCCGCCTTTTCGTGTAGGTAGCCAGCCCGATTATGAATAATCTTCTCGATGGGGTTTGGTCTGGTTGGCTGGTGCTGGCCATGATTCCTGTCAATAATTTTGCAAATAGCAACAACATAGTTCATAACGAAGAGGGTTGCCGTTTCCAGTGGTCGTTGTGTTTAATTATTATGTGGGATAGTGGGGGAGTATAAGTTGGGTCTAGTTGACTTGTGCTTCCTGCTGAGGTAGGTCGCGATGTGTCTCAATCATGGAGGGAGAGCAAATCTCAGTTAACATGGTGTTTTTGCGAATGGGCTTTTGTGCTACGTTCCGACGGTTGGAGTTTTGGTTAGTTGTTAGCCTTAAACATGATCTAGCCAGACTCAACACCTGCTTCCTATAGTAAATTCCTATGATGGTTAGTACCATTCCTGTTTGCGCTATGTATGAGCCGTAAATTAAGTTGTCATGATGGTTCGATATTTGTTCTTGTTGTTCCATCGCTTCTAGATCCCTTTCAATTTCGAATAACGGTCTTCCTTGTTCAGGTTTGCCATTGAGAATCGGTTCTTTGTCTAAGTACTCAAGTAATTTAGTGCTGCTATGTATTACAGGTGATACATTTCTTATAGACAGCGAGAGATTCGGTTGGTACAAATATTGTTGTTTTGATAAGTATGTGTCCATTCCCGGCAGTGTTATACTATCTGCTTTACCCATGCATCCTCCTCTTAACCATAGTATTCCAGTTCCTGATATAGTAATCAATTTGTCTACAGTGCTTCTACAAATAATTTGGAGAATTTGGGGCTCTGCTAGTGAATATAGCCAGGCTCCTATTGAATCTAATCGTACCCAGAAAGGTTCGAAATTTCGGTTTAAATATATGTTACAACTACGTAAAGTTTTTTCGTCAGGATTTAGAAGAAATGCGATTTCGCATCTTTCAGATGTAGTAGCTTCTATCAATGGTAGTTGGGAGGAGCATAAATAGCAATAAGGTGTTTTACTGCATTCGCGTATGTACGTCTCTTCTGTAAGGAAGTACGTTCCGTGGTTATAGCTTAATCCAATATATTTAGCGCGTGGTGTTATTTGGGCTGACATACTTGTATTTTCAAATATCTGTGGCGCGGGCCATGGTAGCATTTGATAGAGGTGGTAAGGTTCTTTGTTTACCAGGGGTATTCTTACTACAATTATTGTCCTTCCTTGATGGTGATCAATCTCCGTGATTGCTATTCTACTCAACTCTCGAGGCGATAGTTGATGGTGTGGTATCGGGAGTTCGTATTTTCCATCTACAGATGCTATTTCTATAGATATACTTTTCAGCTGTTCTGAATTAAGCATGGACTTATGTAATTTTCCCTCTTTCGCCATTTCAATCGCGGTTATTGCTAATTTTACATTTTTGATGCAGCTAGTAAGGGAAGCGTCTACCCGTAATACATATTCCCATAATTCTAAAGTGTTTGTTGTATTGTCTACAATTTTTCCTAGATTTTTCACTGATGTAATCATTTCGTTTATTTTACCGGTATTTATATTTATCCTATCTAGGTGTCTTTCTGAGTCGGCGTAGAGTTCATGTAATTGGCTAGCTACAATATGCGTCTGGTTCTTCAAGAGTCCGGTCAGTTTATTCTGGTTACGATGTAATTTATTGATTTCTGAATTAAAGTATTCTAGATCGTTTGTAGTTAGTGTCCCGAATAAATAACGACTGGCGGACCCAATTATTCCCAATGGCGGCGTTTCCCGTCGCTTTATAGAGCGAGGTAGCTGGTTCGAATCTATCGTTGTGATTTCCTCCGTCAGTTCGCCTAAACTGTCCCGTAATGCCCATAACTCATCGTATTTTCTCCCTATTAAAGATTGGTCCACAATGTTCTTGTATTCTTTCATGATTGCTGATGAATTCGTCCTGATCCCCGGATAGTATAGCATGCCCAAATTAGGTACTTTCCCTATCAAATCCCTGAGATAGTCCACGTCAATGGAAAGTAGTAGTCTCCATTCTGCTTCTTTCAGTCGGATGTTATGTAGCTTCTCGTAATATATCCCGGGATTGTTGGTAAGTGACGTAACCGTGTAGTCCTGCGAGTTCGTTTCCCCCAATGTCCAGAATCCGATAATTAACACGATAATTTTCCACAACGTCTCCATGGTATTCTTCCTGTCTATTCCCTCAAAAATCAACGTTTATTACTCCTCTTTGCATTTGTAATCTTGTTGATCAGTCCACGTCCCGTTCTGTCAGTAAGCTAATTCGAGTTTGTCCACATGTTTAACGAATCTTTCACCGTTGTTACCTTCTAATACTACGTTATTGTTTTCCAAGACTTTAACAATTTTATATGGACCCTGGTATCGCTTGCTAAATTTTCCTTTTCTAGCTTCTATTTGTACGCGTACCATGTCTCCCGCTTTGCCTTTGAACGGATGTACTGTCCGATCGTAATACATTTTCGACCTCGCCTTCGCCTGCACTAAGTTGGTCGCAGCCAAGGCCTGCATTTCGTTTAATCTGATCATAAGGTCTTCAAGATACGAGTTGTACGTTAAATGGTTTTCATCAGTATCAAACGAAGTTGGACAGCGCGCTATTCTTCCGAAAACTAGCTCATACGGTGTGAAGTTTGTAGCTTCATGAACTGCCGTATTGTATGAAAACATAGCAAATTGAACTAGTTCATCCCAATTGTCAAACTCATCAATATAATGTTTAATGTACTCTGTTAAAACAATATGACTACGTTCTAATGCGCCATTTGATTGTGGTCGATAACTGGAAGTGGTAATATGTTTAATTTTGAAAAGTTTAGCTAATTCTTGTAATAGTTTATTTACGAAACTTGTTCCTCGATCTGTTAGAATGGTTTTAGGCGATCCAAATTGCAAAATCAGATGTTTTACCATTGCGTGAGCCACAGTCTCAGCTCTTATATCGGGAATAGGCACAGCGATACAAAATTTTGTCAAATTATCCTGCATAGTTAAGATATGCTTGTTGCCACTAGGGGTCTGCGGAAGTGGACCTACTGTGTCTAGCGAAATTTTCTCAAACGGCTCAGATGGAGTGTCCGTTATTAGCATTGGCTCTCTAGTCTTTACGCGAACTAGCTTTTGTTCTTGACAGCTTTCGCATCTTCGAATGAAATTACTGATATCCTCTCTCATTCGTGGCCAATAAAATCTTTCGCGGATTCTTCGATATGTTTTGGTCACGCCTTTGTGTCCTCCCATCAGTCCACTATGCATTTCCGAAATTATGCCCAGTCGTATTTCTGATGGTGGTATCTCGGTTATACCTGAACAGATTGTAATGTCTATGTCTTCGTCTTCAAAAATATCTACTAATAAATTTGAGATGTCTATTGATAGTTCGTCAGTCATATCCCCTAATTTTGAAATTCTAAATGTTTTTATTTTCAAATCTAATAAAGTCGTTTTTAAATTTCCCAAAGCTACCTTGACGTTATCTAATTCAATTTTGTCAAAATGTTTTCTTTTAACTACGAGGCTAAATATGCTATATTTTCCCGTTTTTGTAATAATGACTTGGCCTAATTTTGGTTTCGCATCACGATGATCGTCTGCATTTATTAATTCCAAATCGTTTAATAGTCTGCTGACTGGTGTAGAAAATTCTGAATCTGCTGATATGAAATGTACGTAATTGTTTTTTCTGTATGTCAAATTTTCACGACTGAATGAGATTCTATTCCCTGTATGGTAACCTGTTTTTGGAAATTTTAATGGCGACACTGTTTCTAAATCTGGTGGTATACTTTCCGTGATTTCAATTCGCGATGGTAAATCTCGGAATTCTAGTTGCGGCTGTAAACGCCTTGGCGTTTTGCTGACCTTGCTTTTCACTGAAATGTCCCCCGTCTCGTTCAACTCAGGTATCATATTCAAAGGATACGGGGTTGAGAGTGCTATTGGTCTGGGTGCGACTATAGGTGTTGGTAATGCCGATTTCTGCAAAGGTCGACTAACTACTGACTCATTCAAATTAGTTTGATTGGTGTTAGTCTGTCCAGCCTCGCTATTGTTTCCTTGATTTCTATTAACTTTTTCTAAAAATTTTTCAATTTTGTTATTTAGTTCGTCGTCATCCGTCTCGTCTTTTTCGTCGAGTACCTCACGTATGGTTTCGTCTAATTCTTCACCCTCTGATATATGGCCTGGTAACTCTACTTCATCTGCATCCGAGTTACTGGAGTTGTCTAGAAGACTCCTCTCGTGCAAGGTCTTGTCAAAGAGTTCAAATGAATCTTGCAACTCCTTCGGATTCAGATTACTTCTTTCGCGCAAAGATTTATTAAAGAGGTCAAATGATTTCCTCAATTCTTTAGGATCTATAGATAATTTAGCTTTACGACTCGCTTCTGTTTGCAAAAATACATCATCATCCGAATCGCTATCTCTATCACGCGGTGATTTTAATTTTACTGTTATATTTTCAGGCTCAGAATCAGATTCAACGTCGACGTCGTCAATCTGAACGTCTGATTGTTCAGGTTGTTTTGTTCCCTGGGATGTAGTGGGTTGTTCAAGACCTAAATTCGGTAATACACTTCTTTGCCTCCGGTAGGCCGGCGGTTCGGAAGATTCATCGTCGGATGAGTCCTCAGAAACAGCTTGCCTACTTCCTGCTGTTGTCCTAGCTCTCGATCGAGTTCTTGTTGAGATCGCGTTCTCATCAGGCTCTATGGTAGTCTTTGTTTTTGGACAGAATGTTTCGTCAGCTGATTTTTTCCTTGGGATCGAGTCTGATTTTGCTAATGGTCGCTTTATTTTTGGAGCAGGTAATTTTGAAATTTTCGAATCGATGGGTAATACCTTCCATTGGTTCGGTTTAGTACTGACCTTCAAGTTTGACCCAGGGTTCATAATAGCAAATATCGTCTGGAGTTTTTGATTCTCTATTAATTTTAAATTTGTACAAGCAAAAATTTTGATTCCAGTTCCTCCAAAAATGAATCGTAACATGGTTCTTACTTTGTTCCATGCTAGTTTATCTAGACCGCATCCCATTCTAGGTATTCTAACTGTTTTAACAGAGTCATCTTCTAAAATTTTCCGAAAATTGATCAGACTGAGGTACATGTCTTCATATTCTGGTTTGTCCCAAAAGTTTAATTTTGTCATAATGTAATAAATTTTCTGATCTGGCAGTTCTAATTTAGCTACTGAATGCATATCGGCTTGACTGCGAAGGTGTTCCGGTACCCCATACTTTTTTCTAAAATCGCTTGCTATACCGGAACTCATTTCAAGATCTACAGAAACGGTCTGCGCATAATTGTCAAGTCTATCAAAAACGCTTTCGTGTACTTCAATAATGTTTGGATTTTCAATATCAGCTGTTCTAATTATTCTCAAATAGTCTGAATATTTTGGAAATGAGTCTACAGATTTAATTATTAGGTTGTCACTATCGTTTCCACTATCAGATGACTCCGACGATTGGGTAATACCGTCGGTAACAGGGACTGGATTGCGCGACAATGCATCTGCGTTACTGTTCAATCGTCCAGCCTTGTGTTTGAATTCATACTCATAATCTCGTAACTTGAGCCTCCATCGTATTAGTCGCTGCCCGGGATCTTTAATCGAGTCGATCCAGCGCAATGGCTCATGATCACTAACCAGTGTGAATTTTCGGCCATAAAGGTAAGGTCGAAAATGTAGTACGGCATATAGAGCTGCTAAACACTCTTTCTCAGTTGTAAAATAATTTTGTTCCGCTTTGCTCAGAGCACGCGACAGGTAGGCGACGGGCATGTCATAACCGTCCACTTCCTGGCTTAAAACGGCTCCGATCGCCAAGTCGGATGCGTCGGTAGTTAACGTGAATTGCTTTTTGAAATTTGGGTACTGCAAGATAGGATATTGGCATAGATATTTCCTTAAAATTTTGAAACTTCTCTTTTGATCTTTTCCCCAAATAAATGGTGATTCCTTCTTTAATAAGTCTGTAAGAGGCCTAGCCTTTCCCGCAAAATCTTTAATAAAACGCCTGTAGTAACCGGCTAGTCCCAGAAATTGTCTAATGTTCTTAGGATTTTTAGGTTGTGGAAAATGTCGAACCGCGGTAATTTTCTTCGGGTCCGGTCTAACTCCTGATCTGCCAATAATATGGCCTAAATAAGCCACTTCTGTTTTTAGAAATTCACATTTATCTGGTTGTAACGTTAATCTAGCGTTTTTTAATTTGTTAAATAACCGGCGGATTTTCTTGCCGTGTTCTTCTAAATTCTTTGCATAAACTACGATGTCGTCTAAATAAACGAAAACTTCGACTCCTTGTAGTCCGCGTAATGTTCGATCCATTAATCTTTGAAATGTAGCGGGCGCGTTTTTAAGCCCTTCAGGCATTCTAAGATATTCGTAATGACCGTTTGGTGTTGTGAATGCGGTTTTTGCTCTATCTTGGGGGTCCATTTCAATTTGTTGGAAACCGCTGGCAAGATCAAAAGTTGAAAAATATCGCGCTTCACCGAGATGATCAAGAATGTCTGTAATGTTAGGTAATGGATACGCGTCCCCAATTGTCTTTTCATTCAATTTCCGAAAATCAATTACCATGCGCCATCGTTTTCTACCCGCAGAATCTGGTTTTTTGGGTACAATCCACACGGGTGAATTATACGGTGAATTTGAAGGAACTATTATTCCGTTGTCAATTTTAATTTTGATTTGGTTTTCAATCTCGGTTTTGTGAATTGGAGGGAACCGGTATTGTCGCGTATTAATCGGTATATCATCCTCGGTTGGTATACGATGCTGAATTCCGGGTGTAGATTTTAATTTATCTCCAGGTAAATGGAATAATTCCGGATATTCCTCAATGATATCTAATACGTGATCGCGTTCCTCTATATTTAAATGATCTAGATGCAATTTTGATTGAATTTCTGTAAATCGATCAGTCACTACAGGTTCTAAATTTAAGTCTTCTGAACTTGAATCGTGATATACATGCTCCTCCGGAAAGTTGTGATATTCAAAAGGTATCACTTCCTGTGGTGGAATCTCTATCTCAATATCTCTATCCAAGGTATTAATTGCAAGAACATGGCATACGCCATCTTGTACCGAGACTGCAGCCTCACCAATGTATACGCCGTCTATGGTTTCTACGCGTGGCAAATATGCTTCTTTTGTGCCACAACTGATTACGTCAATGCCAATGGCTTGCTTTGTGCGCGCATGAATTTTAAAGAATCGTCTTTGCGGTTTTGTTTCGGTATCGGAATGTTCTTCGTATCCGATAAATCGTATCGGTCTAATCGGGTCAGATTTCGTTACCAAGGTGTTATGTGTAAAAGAGATCTCAGCCTTACGCTCGCGCAAATAATCTTTACCTAATATACCGTCGCAATTTAGCAAAAAGGTTGACCGTACGACGTGAAATTTACTTGGTTCGTTTTGTAAAGTTAAATTTGTTATTCCCAAAGTTTTAACTTTGTTGGTTGTTATTCCCGTTATCATAGAAATTTCGTCTACACTGATTAAAACGTCAGGATGTAAAACATTAGCTTTAATTAGACTGATATCTGCGCTGGTGTCTATTAGAAAAATTGCTGAGTGTTCTTTTAATTCAGGAGCTGTCATCCTGATCAGTGGCGATTCTCGATCTGGTCCGCGCGTATCGTTGCACCGGCCGGCGGTTCCGCAAAACGGACCGTCGGTTGACGCTCGGGCGTCGCGTACCTCGCCGTTGCGTCCGGACGACGAGTCGCGTTCAAGTTTAAAGATTCAACTGTTTCGGACGTTCTACGCGGAGATGGTGATCGTGTTCTGACGTTCGAATTATCAAACCTCGCTTGATTAAAACCGGACTGCTGATTCGGGTCGTATGAACGGGTGTTTGAATTTGGCGAATTCGATCTGTTCGTATTTAAATTTGCTCCCGGCGATCCCGATCTCTGTGGAATCGATGCAGGATTTATTGTGGGCGGATATCCATAAGGTGGTAAATACGGATATGTCATCGGCGGATAATAATACGGGTGTTGTGGAAAATAAGGCGGATATTGATAACCACGCGGTTGCTGGTGCTGAAACTGTGAGTGAGCGGGCATCTCGTATGGGTAATAACCCCTTGGTTCGGGTGATCGTCGATCGGCGACGTTTGCCGTCGGGTGTCTGTACATTGCCGCGTTCGGCGACGGGCTTCTCGCGCGTGTCTCCGCTCCGTCTGAGATGCCATAATTCGAATACAATCGCGGCGCGTTATTTTGATTATAGATCATTGGAGAGTTCGGTCGCGGAATTTGTACTCTCTGCGTTTCTCCGGAAGATATTATTCCCTGGCGCATACGATTTTCTGTTTTTCGCGCTAACTTAAACGCTTCTTCCAATGTCTTTACGCGTCCTTCAACATATCTTTCGATAGCTTCAGGTAGTCCTCGAATATAAGCATACAACGCGTTCACTTGTAGAACTTTCATTACCGCGTCGACCTCAGTTTTTCCGTACTCGTCTTCTAAAGCTACGCGAGCTGCACTGACCAAGATTTTTAATCGATCGTAGAAATCGCTCACGTTTTCATCACGCTTCATCCGTATATTCGCGATCTCTTGTTGATAATATGGATAAGTCTTTTCGGCTGCAAATCGACTTTTCAGATGTTTTATTAATTCATTGACCGTATTAAAAGTTTCGCCATATGTACTGTCGCGAGCTGCTCCTTGCAATTTTCCTAGAACGCACTTTACATATGCGCCTTCCGAATTCGGCGGAACATACACTGAACCGTTTTGCACGTCTTGCAAGAAATCTTTCAAACGAATGTTTTTCCCGTCAAAATATGGAATATTAAGCGTACTGTGTTGTAGCGCGAAGCACTCCACCATTGACGCCATCATTGCATTACTCGCGTCTAGGGCGGATACATTGGTTCGGTCCGCGCTCTGGTTTCCCGTTTCGTTAGGCATTTCAAAATCGAGAAAGGTTGTTTATGCACATGAAATAATTCAGGCCAATTTCAGGCAAATATTGGGAACACAGTTAATACACAAATGACCAGTGGAAAATTCGGCAATATACGATATCAGGATATTATAATATATACATACAAATAATAATTCGCAGAGTTTCATGCACTATTGGTCGTTAATTATATAATTATTATCTAGAAAGAAAGATACCTTATTTTTTCATACGTTTGACCAGTTTTTCAATTTTAACACAAAAATTAAAAATTTGATTTATTTTTTTTTTTTTTTTTTTTTTTTAAACAAATCTCACTTTTAGCAACAATATCCCACCGCTGCCACCAATTCTTGTGTTACGTGGGGGTGAGGGTGTACTGAGCGGTGGTAGTTAATGATTAATTGAATAATCAAGCTCCCACGTAACGACAATGAATAATTATTAAAACTAAGAGAAGACCTACCTTTCGATAAGCCGGTAATTTGTAGGATCGTGTTGCTATAGTCCTGTACAGGTCTGTGAGGTTTGTTTGAATTGTTGAGGCAATTTTATAATAAAGAAAGTGGGAAGAAGGTCGTTCAAAATAAATGTTTAATATGATTCAACTGGTAAAAGATGAAGTATATTCTGTTTCTGTATATGAGCCGAAAATAACAATTTATAAAGTGTTCAAGTTCATACAAATCGTGTGTTATAATATTCTAAAGGATATTATTATTTGGTACCAGGAACATCTACTCTGAACGATGGTTAACTAGTTGGTCGTGATTATTGGATTGTATCTCTCTTTTTAGATTATCTTGAATCAATTATATATATATTATGGTTAAGTCTTGTTCGTTAATTCTTGGAAACAATAAGTACGATTTAATTGGGGGTAGTGAAGCTAGCCACCAATTCTAGACTTGATTTTGAATGAAAATTACTGAAGTAGATTTTGATTATAAAGGTGAAACAAGAATTCGTTTAATTTCGAAGATTAACACTCGGATTGACTTAGCTTTAGGTGAATCGGTCGACGAGATTGAGAGCCGTCGGATCGTGTCGGTCTGCGTCGGTAGAATGCTGGACCAGGAGCCTCACCTCGAGTTTGGAAGAGTTGATCAATCGAACGGTGTTAAACGTCGGTCACTTAGTCTTTTAGATTTGGAATTATATTTAAGATTACCTGATTCAATTGAATCAGGGCCAAACTCAGTTTAATTATGGAAAATGGAACTGCATAAAAATGTCTATTCGCGAAATGATGAGATTTAGTAAAGAACAGAAAAGATGGAAATGTAGAAGAAAGTGAGTCTCTTGCAGCTAATAGAATAACTGAATGCTCGAATTTAACGAATTAGCGCGAGACTTTAGGCCGGTCACAACTAAGATTTTCCGAACGCTACTATTGCTCGAGAGGGCTAATCCGGGTTTACGTCCACGCACTTCGCGACTTGACAGACGTAAGACATGGCTGCTTGGGCCAGAGGGTATTAATAGGGAAAAATCTGCAGTTGCAGTAAGTTGCAACAGTAATTAGCCAATTAAGTGCGGGGGCGACCTCCCGGTGTCCAAATCTACACGGTCAGCGTTAGTTCGCGTCATTCGATGGTATTCCGACGATTCTCAATCTCGTCGCTTATACGTACAAGATGTTAACAGAAGGTATCTTAAGATAATTCTCACGCATTCATCCACACATCTTAACAAATAATCTATTTTAATTTGGTGGTTCCAAAGGTAGTGGTTTATCCTAATTATTGATGATAATTTTGACTTAAAAAGAGAGATATTCCCGGGCTGAGCGCCGCTGCTACTAGGTCAGTAATTTTATAGCGCAATTCCTGGTGTCAGCAAATAAGATACAATGTCAGCGGATGCCGAGGACTGTACATGGCCTTATTAGAATATGAGATTGTAATGAAATAATTAAAGAAATGAAATGAAATGGAATTTTGAAAAAGGTACGCCAAGGCGGTACGTCGGGGCGTAACACATATATATATATATTTATACATGTATATATTTATATACACACATATATATATATATATATATATATATATATATGTATATTATGATTTTCAATTCACTCTTAAAAAAAGGGAAATTGAAAAAAAAAATTTTTTTCCACAATATTTCAATTTTTCAAAATAATGTATAATTATCAGGAAAATCCTGAATATTTTTAATCCTTCGCTTATTTTTTATTTTATTTCATTTTTTCATAATTTTTTTCATATACAATCATTTTTTATTTCATTACATTATTTACCTCAATTACCTCCATTTATATTCTATTATATAAATGTATCATATAAATGTATATGAATATATACATACATATATATGTATATATATATATATGTATATATATATATCTATACATATATATATGAATATATATATGTATATTATGATTTTCAATTTACTTTTGAAAAAAAAGAAATTGAAAAAAAAAAATTTCTTCCACAATATTTCAATTTTGTAAAATTACGTATAATTATCAGAAAAATCCCAAATATTTTCATTTATTCGCAAATTCTTTATTTTATTTCATTTTTTTATGATTTTTCCATTCACAATTATTTTTTATTCTATTACATTATTTACCGCAATTACCTCCATTTATATCATATTATATTAATGTATAACATTAATGTATATAAATATATATACACATATATATCTATATATATATATATATATATATATATATATATATATATATATATATATGAATATATATATGTATATTATGCTTTTCAATTTACTTTTAAAAAAAGGGAAATTGAAAAAAAAAAATTTTTTCCACAATATCTCAATTTTTTAAAATTATGTGTAATTATCAGAAAAATCCCAAATATTTTTATTTATTCGCTTATTTTTTATTCTATTTCATTTTTTTATGATTTTTCCATTCACAACTATTTGTTATTTGATGACATTATCTACCTCAATCATCTTCATTCATATTCTATTATATTATTGTATAATTGAATATATATATAAATATATATATACACATATATCTATGTATATATATTTACACATATATATATATATTTACATATGTATATATATATACACATACATATACATATATATATACATACATATATATATGCATGTATATTTATATATATACATATATATATGTATATATGAATGTCTATATGTATATCATAATTTTCAATTTACTTTTAAAAAGAGGAAAATTGAAAAAAAAAATTTTTTCCACAATATTTTAATTCTTCAAAATTATGTATAATTATTAGAAAAATCCTAAATATTTTTGATTATTTGCTTATTTTCCATTTTATTCCATTTTTTCATAATTTTCCTCATCCACAATCATTTTTTATTTTATTACATCATTTACCTCAATTACCTTTATTTATATTCTATCATATTAATGTATAATATAAATGTATATAAATATATACATACATATATATGTATATATATATATATATATACAAATGCATATATATACATATATATATACATATATATATTGTGACGTTGCACCTAGAGTGCAAGTCATAACAAACCCCAAACCCGCGGGGAAGAGCCGAACGGGTGAGTCCTGTCCCGTCTGGAAAGACCCGAACATAACCGAAGCCCCCCGACGCTTAGCAGAGCCGAGCGCCAGATTCAGTACGAGCACGGAAGTAACAGCAGCAACACCTGAGCAGCCCAGCCTAAGAGCGAACGAGACAGAGAGAGAGAGAGAAAGAAAGAGAGAGAGTCACAGCCACACACCGATACACCCAGCTACACTCGACCACACCGAGAGAAAGAAAGAGAGAGAGTCACAACCACACGCACCGCTACACCCAGCTACACTCCACCACACCTCGAGACACCCACACACACGCCGACGACACCAGGTTAGCCTGCATTCTACAGCCAATCTGCTCCTTCCCTCGCAATACCAACCCTTTCTACCTCACACTCCCCGTCACACTACACCCCCCATCCCCTCGCAATACCAACCCTCCCTACCTAACATTCCCCGGCATCTTACACACTCCCCCCCCCTCCGCGTGCGTATCTGTAAGTAGTATTAGGTAACGCTAAGGGCTGAGGCGTGATCAGCCCCCGCTCAAGTCTACAACCCTTTTGTATCTTTAGTAGTATAAGTCGACTCACCCCCCCCCCGATCGCAACGCATGTACCACCCCCCTTTATTATTTTTTTCTTTTCTCACAAAATACACACACCAAGTTTTATTTACTACATCCGCCCCGTCTCTAATTATCTCTTCCCCCCCCCCCCATTATTCGTGCGGACTCAAAACCCGTCACAAATTGGCGCCCAACGTAAATTACTCACATTTTTACCCCAAATCCAAACAATTAAGAGACAAAACACAGGAATAAACGCTAACAAAGTACACATAGACTCACGAAACAAAACTACACAGTCACGAAAATTCAAATAAAGACAGTTGAACACACACACTACCAAACACGATACACACAATGGCAGAACAAGGACACAGGGAACCGCAAGGCCTAGCGCGCGAACACATGGACATACACACACCCGAACGCAACCAAAACAACTCGACACAGAGCGAGCCGCGCGCGACACGAGATCAACAAACACCGACCCAACGGCAGGAAATAAATAGACGATGCACGATAAATTCACCAAACACAATAAATATAATCGATGCAGCTATCATAGAGAATACACACAATTTACACAGTACACAAATTCAACACCAAGAAAGCCCAGAACCAACAAATCCCACACAAACATACAATACAATCCCAACACCTACACACACGCAAACTAACACGGTAACCACCAACCAAACGAACCGACACTTCACAGGAACAGACACATTTTTAGCCACCAACACACGTAACACACGACTTATACAAAACCTAATAGACCTCGAAGCATCACCAAGCGACAGAAACGTATACGAAGATCCACACATATACAGCACACAGTCAATACACCCCACAAACACAAACCACACATCAAACCCAAACAGTACATACTGGAATCAGCCAGCAATGGCAATGAAAACAATACAAACATGGAACATAAAATACTCAGGAAACACAAACGAAGACATAGACGAATTTTTACAAAATCTCCGCGACTACCAAACGGGTTATGAAATACACGACACACAATTAATCAACAACCTCAGCCCGATACTCGAAGGTGACGCAAAAAACTGGTACAGATTAAATAGAGGCAAATGGCGAACACTGGAAGAATTCGAAAGAGACATTACACACGCATTTCAAGACATACAACATAGGGACAGGCTGGAACAAAAAATCAGAAATTACGTACAAGGACCAACACAAAAAATTACACAATTCTTAATACAATTTAGAACACTACTATCAAAACTAAAACCACCATACCACCCACGAACACAATTAGACTTAGCATACAGAAACATGAAAATAGAATACAAGGCATACATAAAACCATACGACTTCGCGAACTTCGACCAACTGGAAATAGCCGCGAAAGAATGGGAAGCAAACATCGAATGGGAAAACACAAGACAAACAATATTAAATAACTACACGCACCCACGAGAAACCTACACACACCAAACACACCACACACAATACATCCCATACAAGTACGCACAAACACAACCCCGCCCAGCAATACTCCCAACACCCAATATACCACCGGCACTCACAGACAACATACGACGAAACCAAACAAACCAAAACACGCAACAGACTCGATACCCCGCAATCACGTACAACTCACCGCACTACACTCAGCAACAAACACAAACGAACCCAAACACAGGCACAACACCACGCAGATGCTTTAACTGCAACCAACCCGGGCACTTCAGATGGCAATGCACACAGGCACAGAACCAGGGAAACGAGTAAGGGTTGACCCAGCAAGGGTGGAGGGCAACCCCACAAACAACACAAACACACCCGAAACTGTAGCACCTACGACAGATAACAACAGAACGGAAAGTAGATTCCACATCAGAATAGAAATACACGGTCACGAATTTAACGCATTAATAGACACAGGCGCAACACACTCATACCTAGGCGCAGAAGTAATACAAATACTACACAACACAGATACACAAATAAACGACACGCCCGACAGAACAGCTACAATGGGAAACGGAACACAGGTGACGATAGAAGGAGCAGTAACACTCCCAATACGCCTCGGCAACATAACAAAAGAAATTAAGTTCGGATTAATATCAAACTTAGGCTCGCAATGTATCATTGGTAACATCGACTTAATAAGATTTGGAATACTAATAAATTATGGAAAAAACACATGGTCACTGATAGACGACCCACAGACACACTACCACATGCAAGCTAGACCACAAGAACTACCAACACCACTCAAAGAATACATACAAATACATCAAACACGAGAAACACGACACCAATCAACACAAACACACACAAAACAAGCAAAAGTAGCAGAAAAATTAGAAGCAACGAAACAACAAACAAACCCGAAAACAACAGAAAGACATGAAAACACAAAAAAAAAACAACCATGAAACAAAAACCACTAACACCAACACTACCCAGCACAAAGACACCACCGGAAAACACCCCCCCAAAAGACAACCCACAGAACACACAAGTCACAAATAAAAAAATCACACCCACAAACGCACAAACAACAGACGGCACACAAACCAGCAAAGAAACCGAACCACAGATATGCGCAGGAATACAAGAACTCACACAATCACAACACACACAACTACAGACGACAATACAACAGAAAATCTCAACACTAACAGGCCAACTCGGCCTAACACACCTAATTAAACACAAAATAGACACACAAGGACACGCACCCATAAAACAAAGATACTATATGGTATCACCAAAAATTAGAGAAGCCATCCACACAGAAATACACAAAATGCTGAGAGAAGACGTGATAGAACCATCAGAAAGCGAATGGTCGAGCCCAATTGTCATGATAAAAAAACCAAATAACACATATCGCTTCTGTCTAGACTTTAGGAAGGTTAACTCAGTATCAAAAAAAGACGCATACCCACTACCATACATGACAGCAATATTAGACAAACTACGGACAGCACAGTACATATCAAAAATCGACTTAAGCCAAGCATACTTCCAAATACCACTCGACAAAGACAGCAAACACATAACAGCCTTTACAGTCCCGGGAATGGGCTTATTTCAATTTAAAAGAATGCCATACGGACTGACAGGCGCACCAGCGACATTCCAAAGACTACTAGACAGACTCATAGGCCCAGAATGCGAACCATATGCATTCGCATACTTAGACGACATAATAATAGTAACACAAACATTCGACGAACACTTACAAAGACTAGAACAAATACTCAAAAGAATTACAGACGCGGGACTAACAATAAACCCAGAGAAGTGCGAATTCGGATGCGCACAAGTCAAATATCTCGGATACATAGTAGACAGACACGGACTACACATAGACCCCGACAAAACACAACCCATAGAAAACTACCCAAACCCAAAAACAATAAAACAACTACGGAGACTAATTGGCATGGCATCATGGTACAGACGCTTCATACCTAACTTCGCACACATTACAGAACCACTAACACGACTACTGAAAAAAGACCAGAAATGGCACTGGGGGGAAGAACAAGAAAACGCAATGAACACAATCAAACACGCACTCACATCACCACCCACACTCGCATGCCCAGATTACACACAAACATTCACACTACAAACAGACGCTAGCGGAACAGGGATAGGTGCCGTACTAACACAATCTCTCGATGACGAAGAGCATGTCATAGCCTACGCTAGCCGTGCGCTAAGCGAGGCAGAACGTAAATACTCGACAACTGAGAGAGAATGTTTGGCGGTACTCTGGTCCATAAAAAAATTCAGACCATACGTGGAAGGATACCATTTTAAAGTCATTACAGATCACCACGCACTGAAGTGGCTTAGACAATTGAAAAACCCCACAGGCCGACTTGCACGATGGGCACTAGAACTATTAGAATACGACTTTGACATTACACACAGAAAAGGTACAATGCACGACGTGCCAGACGCACTTTCAAGACGACACGAAGACGAAGAACACATAGACACAATAAGAGACACGACAGACAAGTGGTACACATACAAAAAAACACAAGTACAAACACGCCCAGAGAAAAACGAGTCGTGGCGAATCAGAAACAATCAACTATACTTCCACCGCCCGAACCCCCTACACTCAAACCTCCTACCAGACACAAACCCATGGAAACTAGTCATACCCAAAGACAAAATAACACATATACTACACGAAAACCACGACGTAACACAAGCAGGCCATTTAGGGATCGAAAAGACATACCAAAGAGTAGCAAAAAAATATTATTGGCCGGGGATGTACAGAGACACAGTAAACTACATAAAAAAATGTGACACATGCCAAAGAACAAAAACAATACAAGCGCGACCGGCAGGACTAATGGGCATGAGAATTATCGAAGAACCGTGGACAGTAGTAGCCTCCGACATCATGGGCCCACTCCCACGATCAAAAAAAAGGAAACCAATACATCATAGTGTTCGAAGACCTATACACTAAATGGGTGGAAATCATACCGACACGCAAAGCGAACGCCAAAACAGTAGAACAGACATTCCACTCACACGTAATATCACGATGGGGTACATCACGCATACTACTGACAGACAACGGCACACCATACATAAACAAACTCATACGCGAACTGACACAAAAATTCAACATAAGACACGCAACAATCCCCCCATACCACGCACAAGCCAACCCCGTAGAGCGAGTCAACAGAACCGCTAAAACAATGATCCAAGCCTACGTAAACAACGACCACACAGAATGGGACATACACTTACAAGACTTACAATTTGCAATCAATACATGTACACACACATCAACTAAACACACACCAGCCTTTTTAAACCTAGGAAGGGAATTAAATCCCACACAATGTCTAAGAAATCAGTTAGAGAACCGCGACGAAGTAGAATTACAAGACACAGACAGATGGACAGACCACTTGAGACGACTACAAATACTTAGAGACGAAGTACAGAGGCACTTGATAGAAGCAAACGAAAAACAAGCACACTACTACAACCTACGAAGACGAGACATTCAATTCAAGGAGGGAGACAGAGTACTAAAAAAGAACCACACACTCTCATCCGGACCAGAACGAACGACAGCTAAGTTAAATAAAAAATTCATAGGCCCATACATAATCACTAGAAAAGTCTCACCCACAATATACGAATTAACAACAGAGAGCGGTAGAAATATAGGAAAATGTCATATAGAAGACCTGAAATTATATACATAATCAAATAACACACCCCGAAAATAAACTACCATGTGTATTCACTCCACAGAAACACAACATGGAAAATCAGCAAACAAAAATACCGGCCCTAATGACGCTGCGACTGACGAGACCGACGACAACGACGACACAAACAGAAAAAACACCACTATTACAAACACCAGGACAGGCCCCACACCCACACAAATACGGACGCGACGGCACACACCAGACGGAGACCCGACGAACCCTACTACCGACACCCCCCACATACAGAAAGGTAATACAGACCACCACGACGATAACACACTTAACAACCACTGCACCCACAGCCACACAGAGACACTCACAAACACACACAACGATGACCACACACACAAGTACACCCTCCGGACCAAGGCAATGCCCGAAATGCAACGGGCTGGTCCGGGGCACCAAATACACAGAACACATACAAACATGCACACAAACTAACACAGACACACCACACCCACCACAAATTATCACACACCCACAAACAGTTACCCACACCACACGAACCACGGCCACACACACGACTACACACCCACCCACCAAGAAACAAACACCCCATACAACCACACGCCCCACACCCACACCAACACCACGGTACACACCACCCCCAGCATCACCCCCTCAATGGGCACACACCAGATTCGCGAGACCACAAACAACAGAAGACAGAATCTTACAGACATTCGCCAACATGGACAGACACACAGAATCGACACAGACAAAACAAACATGCAAACAACACACAGGACCACACCCCGAGATAATAGCCATAATCGCAAGTTTAGAACCAGCAAGCACCCTATGCGACGAATTACGAGCACAAAAAGAAAGATACATGACCAGACGGGCACACGAACGCACAAACACTGACGAAACAGAAGCCAGCACCTCAACACACCAACCACACACCACACATCAAACAGCACCACACAAAACACAACCCCCCAACACACCAGACACCGATAGCGACACAGATTCCACCACCTCCACCGCAGAGACAGTGATACACATCGAAACCACACACACAGGCACGCTACAAACACAAACGACGGACAACGACACAGACAGTAACACCGACACCACCTCACTCACGGACACAGTCGAACATACACAAACACCCCAACCAGCCACACACACCACACGGGACTCAAAACGATACAAAAAACGAAAATCAATACGGAAACAGAAAAAAGAACAAAACAGGAAACACTAGACAAACTGACAACACCAAACGGACGGACGAACAACGACGCACACACAACACGGGACGCAATACGATACAAAAAAAAAAAAACATGATTTTGATTAAGACACACGAGACTAAGTAGAATAAGTAGATATAAGACGACCCACAACCCACACCAAACACACATCCCGCAAATACAACCCAACCTCCATCCCTTAACCCCGACAGATCGGAGCAGACAACACAGAAACAACAAAAATAACGAAAGGAGAATACACAGACGAAAGGACCACAAAATCCGTCACCGAAACCGGCTCACCCTATAGGCCTCGCCCCGCGTGGGGAGGGGGGAGTTGTGACGTTGCACCTAGAGTGCAAGTTATAACAAACCCCAAACCCGCGGGGAAGAGCCGAACGGGTGAGTCCTGTCCCGTCGGGAAAGACCCGAACATAACCGAAGCCCCCCGACGCTCGGCAGAGCCGAGCGCCAGATTGAGTACGATCACGGCCGTGACAGCATCGAGACCAGAGCAGCCTAGGCTACGAGCAAAAGAGGAAGAGAAAGAAAGAACGAGAGAAACCACCACACTCACACCGACAACCCGCTACACGCACGCCGACGACCCCCCCGGAACCAGCGAGAACCAACCACACTCCACCACACCTCGAGACACACACACACACACGCCGACGACACCAGGTTAGCCTGCATTCTACCGCCGATCTGCTCCTCCCCTCGCAATACCAACCCTTCC
This sequence comes from Neodiprion lecontei, assembly GCF_021901455.1. NCBI lineage: Eukaryota > Metazoa > Arthropoda > Insecta > Hymenoptera > Diprionidae > Neodiprion > Neodiprion lecontei. The sequence goes on from NW_025791843.1 coordinate 57,942, forward strand.
GACCTCACACTCCCCGTCACCTCCCACACCCCCCACCCCCCCGCCCCGCGCGTATCTGTAAGTAGTATTAAGTAACGCTAAGGGCTGAGGCGTGATAAGCCCCCGCTCAAGTCTACAACCCTTTTGTATCTTTAGTAGTATTAGTCGACTCACCCCCCCCCCCCCCCCGATCACAACGCATGTACCACCCCCCTTTATTATTTTTTTCTTTTCTCACAAAATACACACACCAAGTTTTACCTACTACATCCGCCCCGTCTCTAATTATCTCTTCCCCCCCCCCATTATTCGTGCGGACTCAAAACCCGTCACAATATATATATATACAGGTATATATATATATATATATATATGTATATTATAAATTACAATTTACTTTTATAAAAAGGGAAATTGAAAAAAAAAATTTTTTCCACAATATTTCAATTTTTTAAAATTATGTATAATTATCAGAAAAATCCCAAATATTTTTATTTATTCGCTTATTTTTTATTTTATTTCATTTTTTTATGATTTTTCCATTCACAACTATTTGTTATTTCATTACATTATTTACCTCAATCACCTTCATTTATATTTTATTATATTATTGTATAATATAAATATATATAAATATATATATACATATATATATATGTATACATATGTATATTTTTGTATACACATATATATATATGTATATATATATATATATATATATATATATACATATATGTGTATTATAATTCTCAATTTACTTTCAAAAAGAGGGGAATTGATGAAAAAAAATTTTTTCCACAATATTTCAATTTTTTAAAATTATGTGTAAATATCAGAAATATCCTAAATATTTTTGATAATTCGCTAATATTTTATTCTATTTCATTTTTTTATAATTTTTTCCATTCACAATCATTTTTTATTTTATTACATCATTTACCTCAATCACCTTGACTTTTATTCTATTATATTAATGTATAATATAAATATCTATAAATATATATATACATATATATGTATGTATATATATATATATATATATATATATATATGTCCATATATACATGTATATATATATATATATACATATATGAATATATATATGTATATTATGATTTTTGATTTACTTTTAAAAAAAGGGGAATTGATAAAAAAAAATTTTTTCCACAATATTTCAATTTTTTCAAATTGTGTATAACTTCTGGAAAAATCCTAAATACTTTCAATTATTCGCTTAATTTTTATTTTATTTCATTTTTTTATAATTTTTTCCATTCACAATCATTTTTTATTTTATTACATTATTTACCCCAATCAACATCATTTATATTCTAATATATTAGGTTATAATATAAATATATATAAATATATATATATACATATAGATGTTTATGTATATATGAATGTATATATGTATATTATAATTTTCAATTTACTTTTAAAAAAAGGGAAATTGAAAAAAAAAAATTTTTTCCACAATATTTCAATTTTCTGAAAATATGTATAATTATCAGGAAAATCCCAAATATTTTTATTTATTCGTTTATTTTTTATTTTATTTAATTTTTTTATGATTTTTCCATCCACAATTATTTTTCATTTTATTACATTATTGACCTCAATTACCTTCATTCATATTTTGTTATATTAATGTATAATATAAATATATATGAATATATACATACATATATATCGATATATATATATATATATATATATATATATTTATATATATATATATATATATATATATATATATACATATACATATATATACATATATATATATATATAAATATATATATATATGTGGGTATATATATATATATATATACGAATATATATATGTAAGTTATAAATTTCAGTTTACTTTTAAAAAGGGGAAAATTGATGGAAAAAAATTTTTTCCACAATATTTCAATTTTTTGAAATTATGTATAATTATCAGAAATATCCTAAATATTTTTAATTATTCGCTAATACTTTATTTTATTTCATTTTTTTATGATTTTTCCATTCACAATTATTTTTTATTCCATTACATTATTTACCCCAATCAACATCATTTATATTCTATTATATTGAGTTATAATATAAATATATATAAATATATATATACATATATATATATATATATATATATATATATGTATATATGAATGTATATATGTATATTATGATTTTCAATTTACTTTCAAAAAGAGGGAAATTGAAAAAAAAAAATTTTTTCCACAATATTTCAATTTTCTGAAATTATGTATAATTATCAGAAAAATCCCAAATATTTTCATTTATTCGCTTATTTTTCATTTTCTTCTATTTTTTTATAATTTTCTCCATTCACAATCATTTTTTATTTTATCACATTATTTACCCCAATCAACATCATTTATATTCTATTATATTAAGTTATAATATAAATATTTATAAATATATATATACATATATATATGTATGTATATATGAATGTATATATGTATATTATAATTTTCAATTTACTTTTAAAAGAGGGACATTGAAAGAAAAAAATTTTTTCGACAATATTTCAACTTTCTGAAATTATGTATAATTATCAGAAAAATCCCAAACATTTTTATTTATTCGCTTATTTTTTATTTTATTTCATTTTTTTATGACTTTTCCATTCCCAATTATTTTTTATTTTATTACATTATTCACCTCAATTACCTTTATTTATATTCTATTATATTAATGTATAGTATAAATATCCATGAACATATATATATACATATATATCTATATATATATATACATACATATACATATATATATGTATATATATATATATATATGTACATGTATATATATATATATACATATATATGTGAATATATGAATGTCTATATGTATATTATAATTTTCAGTTCACTTTTAAAGAGAGGAAAAGTGATAAAAAACAATTTTTTTCACATCATTTCAATTTTTCAAAATTATGTATAATTATTAGAAAAATCCTAAATATTTTCAATTATTCGCTTATTTTTTATTTTATTTCATATTTTTATATTTTTTTCCATTCACAATCATTTTTTATGTCATTACATTTTTTACCTCGAATACCTTTATTTATATTTTATTATATTAATGTATAATATAATTATATATAAATAAAAATATACATATATATGTATATATGAATGTCTATATGTATATTATAATTTTCAATTTACTTTTAAAAAGAGGAAAATTGAAAAAAAAAAATTTGTTCCACAATATTTCAATTCTTTAAAATTATGTATAGTTATCAGAAAAATCCTAAATATTTTTAACCACTCGCTTATTCTTTATTTTATTTCATTTATCACTAATTTTTTCCATTCACAATCATTTTTTATTTGATTACATTATCTACCTTGATTACCTTTCCTTATATTTTATTATATCAATGTATGATATAAATTTATATATACATATATATGTATGTATATACGTATATATGCACATATATATATATATATATATATATATATATATATATATATATATATATATATATATATATATATATACACACATATATGTATATACACATGAATATATATATATGTATATGTATGTATTTATACATACATATATATATATGTATATGTATATCATAATTTTCAATTTACCTCTAAAAAATGGGAAATTGAGAAATAATAAATTTTTCTTACATTATTTCAATTTTTCAAAATTATGTATAATTATTAGAAAAATCCTGAATATTTTTAATTACTCGCTCATTTTTTATTTTATTTAATTTTTTTATGATTTTTCCATTCACAATTATTTTTTATTTTATTACATTATTCACCTCAATTACCTTCATTTATATTTCGTTATATTAATGTATAATATAAATATATATGAATATATACATACACATATATGTATATATATATATATATGTGTGTATATATACATATACATATACATACATATATATATATATATATATGTATATATATACATATATACATATGTATATTATAATTCTCAATTCAATTTTAAAAGATGGGAAATTTAAAAAAAAAAATTTTCTTACATTATTTCAATTTTTTCAAATTGTGTATAACTTCTGGAAAAATCCTAAATACTTTCAATTATTCGCTTAATTTTTATTTTATTTCATTTTTTTATAATTTTTTCCATTCACAATCATTTTTTATTTTATTACATTATTTACCCCAATCAACATCATTTATATTCTAATATATTAGGTTATAATATAAATATATATGAATATATATATATACATATAGATGTTTATGTATATATGAATGTATATATGTATATTATAATTTTCAATTTACTTTTAAAAAAAGGGAAATTGAAAAAAAAAAATTTTTTCCACAATATTTCAATTTTCTGAAAATATGTATAATTATCAGGAAAATCCCAAATATTTTTATTTATTCGTTTATTTTTTATTTTATTCAATTTTTTTATGATTTTTCCATCCACAATTATTTTTCATTTTATTACATTATCGACCTCAATTACCTTCATTCATATTTTGTTATATTAATGTATAATATAAATATATATGAATATATACATACATATATATCGATATATATATATATATATATATATATATATATATATATATATATATATATATATATATATATATATATATATACACATATACATATATATACATATATATATATATATATAAATATATATATATATGTGGGTATATATATATATATATATATACGAATATATATATGTAAGTTATAAATTTCAGTTTACTTTTAAAAAGGGGAAAATTGATGGAAAAAAATTTTTTCCACAATATTTCAATTTTTTAAAATTATGTATAATTATCAGAAATATCCTAAATATTTTTAATTATTCGCTAATACTTTATTTTATTTCATTTTTTTATGATTTTTCCATTCACAATTATTTTTTATTTTATTACATTATTTACCCCAATCAACATCATTTATATTCTATTATATTGAGTTATAATATAAATATATATAAATATATATATACATATATATATATATATATATATATATATGTATATATGAATGTATATATGTATATCATGATTTTCAATTTACTTTTAAAAAGAGGGAAATTGAAAAAAAAAAATTTTTTCCACAATATTTCAATTTTCTAAAATTATGTATAATTATCAGAAAAATCCCAAATATTTTCATTTATTCGCTTATTTTTCATTTTCTTATATTTTTTTATAATTTTCTCCATTCACAATCATTTTTTATTTTATCACATTATTTACCCCAATCAACATCATTTATATTCTATTATATTAAGTTATAATATAAATATTTATAAATATATATATACATATATATATGTATGTATATATGAATGTATATATGTATATTATAATTTTCAATTTACTTTTAAAAAGAGGGACATTGAAAGAAAAAAATTTTTTCGACAATATTTCAACTTTCTGAAATTATGTATAATTATCAGAAAAATCCCAAACATTTTTATTTATTCGCTTATTTTTTATTTTATTTCATTTTTTTATGACTTTTCCATTCCCAATTATTTTTTATTTTATTACATTATTCACCTCAATTACCTTTATTTATATTCTATTATATTAATGTATAGTATAAATATCCATGAACATATATATATACATATATATCTATATATATATATACATACATATACATATATATATGTATATATATATATATATATGTACATGTATATATATATATATACATATATATGTGAATATATGAATGTCTATATGTATATTATAATTTTCAGTTCACTTTTAAAGAGAGGAAAAGTGATAAAAAACAATTTTTTTCACATCATTTCAAATTTTCAAAATTATGTATAATTATTAGAAAAATCCTAAATATTTTCAATTATTCGCTTATTTTTTATTTTATTTCATATTTTTATATTTTTTTCCATTCACAATCATTTTTTATGTCATTACATTTTTTACCTCGAATACCTTTATTTATATTTTATTATATTAATGTATAATATAATTATATATAAATAAAAATATACATATATATGTATATATGAATGTCTATATGTATATTATAATTTTCAATTTACTTTTAAAAAGAGGAAAATTGAAAAAAAAAAATTTGTTCCACAATATTTCAATTTTTTAAAATTATGTATAATTATCAGAAAAATCCTAAATATTTTTAACCACTCGCTTATTCTTTATTTTATTTCATTTATCACTAATTTTTGCCATTCACAATCATTTTTTATTTGATTACATTATCTACCTTGATTACCTTTCCTTATATTTTATTATATCAATGTATGATATAAATTTATATATACATATATATGTATGTATATACGTATATATGCACATATATATATATATATATATATATATATATATATATATATATATATATATATATATATATATATATATATATATATATATATATATATATATATATATATATATATATATATATATATATATATATATATACACACACATATATGTATATGTATATATTTATACATACATATATATATATGTATATGTATATCATAATTTTCAATTTACCTCTAAAAAATGGGAAATTGAGAAATAATAAATTTTTCCTACATTATTTCAATTTTTCAAAATTATGTATAATTATTAGAAAAATCCTGAATATTTTTAATTACTCGCTTATGTCTTATTTTATTTCATTTTTTCATAATTTTTTCCATTCACAATCATTTTTTATTTTATTACATTATTTACCTCAATTACCTTCGTTTATATTCTATTATATTGATGTATAATATAAATATATATAAATATATATATACACATATATCTATATATATATATGTATACATTTATACATATGTATACATAATATACATATTTGTACATATGAAATATATACATATATGTATATATTTCAAAAGTAAATGGCTAAAGTGAATTTTAATTTCACATTAATAGCCACTTACAGCATATGTGTGTACATACCAACAAGCTTCACACACAAGTCTAAAATGTGTCTCTGCGACGAATCTCAAATGTAAACAAATTCAATGGCACACGAAAACAAAAACAATTTCGAAATACAGGTGATGAGAGAAATTAATGACAGTGTAGTCAGGGCGGCTAGGTGGTCTAGTGGAGTAAGTCTCCGGCAAAGCATCTCTAGATACCAGGTTCGATTCCTGGCTCCGTCGTTAATTTTTCAACTCACCTAAAAATTTCGAAATTGTACTCTCCTCAAGCAAATTTTTCTCGCTAAAAATATGATATGCGTAGCTCATATCGCCAAAATGAACGCGCAGCCGTTCAAAAGTAAATGGCTAAAGTGAATTTTAATTTCACATTAATAGCCACTTACAGCATATGTGTGTACATACCAACAAGCTTCACACACAAGTCTAAAATGTGTCTCTGCGACGAATCTCAAATGTAAACAAATTCAATGGCACACGAAAACAAAAACAATTTCGAAATACAGGTGATGAGAGAAATTAATGACAGTGTAGTCAGGGCGGCTAGGTGGTCTAGTGGAGTAAGTCTCCGGCAAAGCATCTCTAGATACCAGGTTCGATTCCTGGCTCCGTCGTTAATTTTTCAACTCACCTAAAAATTTCGAAATTGTACTCTCCTCAAGCAAATTTTTCTCGCTAAAAATATGATATGCGTAGCTCATATCGCCAAAATGAACGCGCAGCCGTTCAAAAGTAAATGGCTAAAGTGAATTTTAATTTCACATTAATAGCCACTTACAGCATATGTGTGTACATACCAACAAGCTTCACACACAAGTCTAAAATGTGTCTCTGCGACGAATCTCAAATGTAAACAAATTCAATGGCACACGAAAACAAAAACAATTTCGAAATACAGGTGATGAGAGAAATTAATGACAGTGTAGTCAGGGCGGCTAGGTGGTCTAGTGGAGTAAGTCTCCGGCAAAGCATCTCTAGATACCAGGTTCGATTCCTGGCTCCGTCGTTAATTTTTCAACTCACCTAAAAATTTCGAAATTGTACTCTCCTCAAGCAAATTTTTCTCGCTAAAAATATGATATGCGTAGCTCATATCGCCAAAATGAACGCGCAGCCGTTCAAAAGTAAATGGCTAAAGTGAATTTTAATTTCACATTAATAGCCACTTACAGCATATGTGTGTACATACCAACAAGCTTCACACACAAGTCTAAAATGTGTCTCTGCGACGAATCTCAAATGTAAACAAATTCAATGGCACACGAAAACAAAAACAATTTCGAAATACAGGTGATGAGAGAAATTAATGACAGTGTAGTCAGGGCGGCTAGGTGGTCTAGTGGAGTAAGTCTCCGGCAAAGCATCTCTAGATACCAGGTTCGATTCCTGGCTCCGTCGTTAATTTTTCAACTCACCTAAAAATTTCGAAATTGTACTCTCCTCAAGCAAATTTTTCTCGCTAAAAATATGATATGCGTAGCTCATATCGCCAAAATGAACGCGCAGCCGTTCAAAAGTAAATGGCTAAAGTGAATTTTAATTTCACATTAATAGCCACTTACAGCATATGTGTGTACATACCAACAAGCTTCACACACAAGTCTAAAATGTGTCTCTGCGACGAATCTCAAATGTAAACAAATTCAATGGCACACGAAAACAAAAACAATTTCGAAATACAGGTGATGAGAGAAATTAATGACAGTGTAGTCAGGGCGGCTAGGTGGTCTAGTGGAGTAAGTCTCCGGCAAAGCATCTCTAGATACCAGGTTCGATTCCTGGCTCCGTCGTTAATTTTTCAACTCACCTAAAAATTTCGAAATTGTACTCTCCTCAAGCAAATTTTTCTCGCTAAAAATATGATATGCGTAGCTCATATCGCCAAAATGAACGCGCAGCCGTTCAAAAGTAAATGGCTAAAGTGAATTTTAATTTCACATTAATAGCCACTTACAGCATATGTGTGTACATACCAACAAGCTTCACACACAAGTCTAAAATGTGTCTCTGCGACGAATCTCAAATGTAAACAAATTCAATGGCACACGAAAACAAAAACAATTTCGAAATACAGGTGATGAGAGAAATTAATGACAGTGCAGTCAGGGCGGCTAGGTGGTCTAGTGGAGTAAGTCTCCGGCAAAGCATCTCTAGATACCAGGTTCGATTCCTGGCTCCGTCGTTAATTTTTCAACTCACCTAAAAATTTCGAAATTGTACTCTCCTCAAGCAAATTTTTCTCGCTAAAAATATGATATGCGTAGCTCATATCGCCAAAATGAACGCGCAGCCGTTCAAAAGTAAATGGCTAAAGTGAATTTTAATTTCACATTAATAGCCACTTACAGCATATGTGTGTACATACCAACAAGCTTCACACACAAGTCTAAAATGTGTCTCTGCGACGAATCTCAAATGTAAACAAATTCAATGGCACACGAAAACAAAAACAATTTCGAAATACAGGTGATGAGAGAAATTAATGACAGTGTAGTCAGGGCGGCTAGGTGGTCTAGTGGAGTAAGTCTCCGGCAAAGCATCTCTAGATACCAGGTTCGATTCCTGGCTCCGTCGTTAATTTTTCAACTCACCTAAAAATTTCGAAATTGTACTCTCCTCAAGCAAATTTTTCTCGCTAAAAATATGATATGCGTAGCTCATATCGCCAAAATGAACGCGCAGCCGTTCAAAAGTAAATGGCTAAAGTGAATTTTAATTTCACATTAATAGCCACTTACAGCATATGTGTGTACATACCAACAAGCTTCACACACAAGTCTAAAATGTGTCTCTGCGACGAATCTCAAATGTAAACAAATTCAATGGCACACGAAAACAAAAACAATTTCGAAATACAGGTGATGAGAGAAATTAATGACAGTGTAGTCAGGGCGGCTAGGTGGTCTAGTGGAGTAAGTCTCCGGCAAAGCATCTCTAGATACCAGGTTCGATTCCTGGCTCCGTCGTTAATTTTTCAACTCACCTAAAAATTTCGAAATTGTACTCTCCTCAAGCAAATTTTTCTCGCTAAAAATATGATATGCGTAGCTCATATCGCCAAAATGAACGCGCAGCCGTTCAAAAGTAAATGGCTAAAGTGAATTTTAATTTCACATTAATAGCCACTTACAGCATATGTGTGTACATACCAACAAGCTTCACACACAAGTCTAAAATGTGTCTCTGCGACGAATCTCAAATGTAAACAAATTCAATGGCACACGAAAACAAAAACAATTTCGAAATACAGGTGATGAGAGAAATTAATGACAGTGTAGTCAGGGCGGCTAGGTGGTCTAGTGGAGTAAGTCTCCGGCAAAGCATCTCTAGATACCAGGTTCGATTCCTGGCTCCGTCGTTAATTTTTCAACTCACCTAAAAATTTCGAAATTGTACTCTCCTCAAGCAAATTTTTCTCGCTAAAAATATGATATGCGTAGCTCATATCGCCAAAATGAACGCGCAGCCGTTCAAAAGTAAATGGCTAAAGTGAATTTTAATTTCACATTAATAGCCACTTACAGCATATGTGTGTACATACCAACAAGCTTCACACACAAGTCTAAAATGTGTCTCTGCGACGAATCTCAAATGTAAACAAATTCAATGGCACACGAAAACAAAAACAATTTCGAAATACAGGTGATGAGAGAAATTAATGACAGTGTAGTCAGGGCGGCTAGGTGGTCTAGTGGAGTAAGTCTCCGGCAAAGCATCTCTAGATACCAGGTTCGATTCCTGGCTCCGTCGTTAATTTTTCAACTCACCTAAAAATTTCGAAATTGTACTCTCCTCAAGCAAATTTTTCTCGCTAAAAATATGATATGCGTAGCTCATATCGCCAAAATGAACGCGCAGCCGTTCAAAAGTAAATGGCTAAAGTGAATTTTAATTTCACATTAATAGCCACTTACAGCATATGTGTGTACATACCAACAAGCTTCACACACAAGTCTAAAATGTGTCTCTGCGACGAATCTCAAATGTAAACAAATTCAATGGCACACGAAAACAAAAACAATTTCGAAATACAGGTGATGAGAGAAATTAATGACAGTGTAGTCAGGGCGGCTAGGTGGTCTAGTGGAGTAAGTCTCCGGCAAAGCATCTCTAGATACCAGGTTCGATTCCTGGCTCCGTCGTTAATTTTTCAACTCACCTAAAAATTTCGAAATTGTACTCTCCTCAAGCAAATTTTTCTCGCTAAAAATATGATATGCGTAGCTCATATCGCCAAAATGAACGCGCAGCCGTTCAAAAGTAAATGGCTAAAGTGAATTTTAATTTCACATTAATAGCCACTTACAGCATATGTGTGTACATACCAACAAGCTTCACACACAAGTCTAAAATGTGTCTCTGCGACGAATCTCAAATGTAAACAAATTCAATGGCACACGAAAACAAAAACAATTTCGAAATACAGGTGATGAGAGAAATTAATGACAGTGTAGTCAGGGCGGCTAGGTGGTCTAGTGGAGTAAGTCTCCGGCAAAGCATCTCTAGATACCAGGTTCGATTCCTGGCTCCGTCGTTAATTTTTCAACTCACCTAAAAATTTCGAAATTGTACTCTCCTCAAGCAAATTTTTCTCGCTAAAAATATGATATGCGTAGCTCATATCGCCAAAATGAACGCGCAGCCGTTCAAAAGTAAATGGCTAAAGTGAATTTTAATTTCACATTAATAGCCACTTACAGCATATGTGTGTACATACCAACAAGCTTCACACACAAGTCTAAAATGTGTCTCTGCGACGAATCTCAAATGTAAACAAATTCAATGGCACACGAAAACAAAAACAATTTCGAAATACAGGTGATGAGAGAAATTAATGACAGTGTAGTCAGGGCGGCTAGGTGGTCTAGTGGAGTAAGTCTCCGGCAAAGCATCTCTAGATACCAGGTTCGATTCCTGGCTCCGTCGTTAATTTTTCAACTCACCTAAAAATTTCGAAATTGTACTCTCCTCAAGCAAATTTTTCTCGCTAAAAATATGATATGCGTAGCTCATATCGCCAAAATGAACGCGCAGCCGTTCAAAAGTAAATGGCTAAAGTGAATTTTAATTTCACATTAATAGCCACTTACAGCATATGTGTGTACATACCAACAAGCTTCACACACAAGTCTAAAATGTGTCTCTGCGACGAATCTCAAATGTAAACAAATTCAATGGCACACGAAAACAAAAACAATTTCGAAATACAGGTGATGAGAGAAATTAATGACAGTGTAGTCAGGGCGGCTAGGTGGTCTAGTGGAGTAAGTCTCCGGCAAAGCATCTCTAGATACCAGGTTCGATTCCTGGCTCCGTCGTTAATTTTTCAACTCACCTAAAAATTTCGAAATTGTACTCTCCTCAAGCAAATTTTTCTCGCTAAAAATATGATATGCGTAGCTCATATCGCCAAAATGAACGCGCAGCCGTTCAAAAGTAAATGGCTAAAGTGAATTTTAATTTCACATTAATAGCCACTTACAGCATATGTGTGTACATACCAACAAGCTTCACACACAAGTCTAAAATGTGTCTCTGCGACGAATCTCAAATGTAAACAAATTCAATGGCACACGAAAACAAAAACAATTTCGAAATACAGGTGATGAGAGAAATTAATGACAGTGTAGTCAGGGCGGCTAGGTGGTCTAGTGGAGTAAGTCTCCGGCAAAGCATCTCTAGATACCAGGTTCGATTCCTGGCTCCGTCGTTAATTTTTCAACTCACCTAAAAATTTCGAAATTGTACTCTCCTCAAGCAAATTTTTCTCGCTAAAAATATGATATGCGTAGCTCATATCGCCAAAATGAACGCGCAGCCGTTCAAAAGTAAATGGCTAAAGTGAATTTTAATTTCACATTAATAGCCACTTACAGCATATGTGTGTACATACCAACAAGCTTCACACACAAGTCTAAAATGTGTCTCTGCGACGAATCTCAAATGTAAACAAATTCAATGGCACACGAAAACAAAAACAATTTCGAAATACAGGTGATGAGAGAAATTAATGACAGTGTAGTCAGGGCGGCTAGGTGGTCTAGTGGAGTAAGTCTCCGGCAAAGCATCTCTAGATACCAGGTTCGATTCCTGGCTCCGTCGTTAATTTTTCAACTCACCTAAAAATTTCGAAATTGTACTCTCCTCAAGCAAATTTTTCTCGCTAAAAATATGATATGCGTAGCTCATATCGCCAAAATGAACGCGCAGCCGTTCAAAAGTAAATGGCTAAAGTGAATTTTAATTTCACATTAATAGCCACTTACAGCATATGTGTGTACATACCAACAAGCTTCACACACAAGTCTAAAATGTGTCTCTGCGACGAATCTCAAATGTAAACAAATTCAATGGCACACGAAAACAAAAACAATTTCGAAATACAGGTGATGAGAGAAATTAATGACAGTGTAGTCAGGGCGGCTAGGTGGTCTAGTGGAGTAAGTCTCCGGCAAAGCATCTCTAGATACCAGGTTCGATTCCTGGCTCCGTCGTTAATTTTTCAACTCACCTAAAAATTTCGAAATTGTACTCTCCTCAAGCAAATTTTTCTCGCTAAAAATATGATATGCGTAGCTCATATCGCCAAAATGAACGCGCAGCCGTTCAAAAGTAAATGGCTAAAGTGAATTTTAATTTCACATTAATAGCCACTTACAGCATATGTGTGTACATACCAACAAGCTTCACACACAAGTCTAAAATGTGTCTCTGCGACGAATCTCAAATGTAAACAAATTCAATGGCACACGAAAACAAAAACAATTTCGAAATACAGGTGATGAGAGAAATTAATGACAGTGTAGTCAGGGCGGCTAGGTGGTCTAGTGGAGTAAGTCTCCGGCAAAGCATCTCTAGATACCAGGTTCGATTCCTGGCTCCGTCGTTAATTTTTCAACTCACCTAAAAATTTCGAAATTGTACTCTCCTCAAGCAAATTTTTCTCGCTAAAAATATGATATGCGTAGCTCATATCGCCAAAATGAACGCGCAGCCGTTCAAAAGTAAATGGCTAAAGTGAATTTTAATTTCACATTAATAGCCACTTACAGCATATGTGTGTACATACCAACAAGCTTCACACACAAGTCTAAAATGTGTCTCTGCGACGAATCTCAAATGTAAACAAATTCAATGGCACACGAAAACAAAAACAATTTCGAAATACAGGTGATGAGAGAAATTAATGACAGTGTAGTCAGGGCGGCTAGGTGGTCTAGTGGAGTAAGTCTCCGGCAAAGCATCTCTAGATACCAGGTTCGATTCCTGGCTCCGTCGTTAATTTTTCAACTCACCTAAAAATTTCGAAATTGTACTCTCCTCAAGCAAATTTTTCTCGCTAAAAATATGATATGCGTAGCTCATATCGCCAAAATGAACGCGCAGCCGTTCAAAAGTAAATGGCTAAAGTGAATTTTAATTTCACATTAATAGCCACTTACAGCATATGTGTGTACATACCAACAAGCTTCACACACAAGTCTAAAATGTGTCTCTGCGACGAATCTCAAATGTAAACAAATTCAATGGCACACGAAAACAAAAACAATTTCGAAATACAGGTGATGAGAGAAATTAATGACAGTGTAGTCAGGGCGGCTAGGTGGTCTAGTGGAGTAAGTCTCCGGCAAAGCATCTCTAGATACCAGGTTCGATTCCTGGCTCCGTCGTTAATTTTTCAACTCACCTAAAAATTTCGAAATTGTACTCTCCTCAAGCAAATTTTTCTCGCTAAAAATATGATATGCGTAGCTCATATCGCCAAAATGAACGCGCAGCCGTTCAAAAGTAAATGGCTAAAGTGAATTTTAATTTCACATTAATAGCCACTTACAGCATATGTGTGTACATACCAACAAGCTTCACACACAAGTCTAAAATGTGTCTCTGCGACGAATCTCAAATGTAAACAAATTCAATGGCACACGAAAACAAAAACAATTTCGAAATACAGGTGATGAGAGAAATTAATGACAGTGTAGTCAGGGCGGCTAGGTGGTCTAGTGGAGTAAGTCTCCGGCAAAGCATCTCTAGATACCAGGTTCGATTCCTGGCTCCGTCGTTAATTTTTCAACTCACCTAAAAATTTCGAAATTGTACTCTCCTCAAGCAAATTTTTCTCGCTAAAAATATGATATGCGTAGCTCATATCGCCAAAATGAACGCGCAGCCGTTCAAAAGTAAATGGCTAAAGTGAATTTTAATTTCACATTAATAGCCACTTACAGCATATGTGTGTACATACCAACAAGCTTCACACACAAGTCTAAAATGTGTCTCTGCGACGAATCTCAAATGTAAACAAATTCAATGGCACACGAAAACAAAAACAATTTCGAAATACAGGTGATGAGAGAAATTAATGACAGTGTAGTCAGGGCGGCTAGGTGGTCTAGTGGAGTAAGTCTCCGGCAAAGCATCTCTAGATACCAGGTTCGATTCCTGGCTCCGTCGTTAATTTTTCAACTCACCTAAAAATTTCGAAATTGCACTCTCCTCAAGCAAATTTTTCTCGCTAAAAATATGATATGCGTAGCTCATATCGCCAAAATGAACGCGCAGCCGTTCAAAAGTAAATGGCTAAAGTGAATTTTAATTTCACATTAATAGCCACTTACAGCATATGTGTGTACATACCAACAAGCTTCACACACAAGTCTAAAATGTGTCTCTGCGACGAATCTCAAATGTAAACAAATTCAATGGCACACGAAAACAAAAACAATTTCGAAATACAGGTGATGAGAGAAATTAATGACAGTGTAGTCAGGGCGGCTAGGTGGTCTAGTGGAGTAAGTCTCCGGCAAAGCATCTCTAGATACCAGGTTCGATTCCTGGCTCCGTCGTTAATTTTTCAACTCACCTAAAAATTTCGAAATTGTACTCTCCTCAAGCAAATTTTTCTCGCTAAAAATATGATATGCGTAGCTCATATCGCCAAAATGAACGCGCAGCCGTTCAAAAGTAAATGGCTAAAGTGAATTTTAATTTCACATTAATAGCCACTTACAGCATATGTGTGTACATACCAACAAGCTTCACACACAAGTCTAAAATGTGTCTCTGCGACGAATCTCAAATGTAAACAAATTCAATGGCACACGAAAACAAAAACAATTTCGAAATACAGGTGATGAGAGAAATTAATGACAGTGTAGTCAGGGCGGCTAGGTGGTCTAGTGGAGTAAGTCTCCGGCAAAGCATCTCTAGATACCAGGTTCGATTCCTGGCTCCGTCGTTAATTTTTCAACTCACCTAAAAATTTCGAAATTGTACTCTCCTCAAGCAAATTTTTCTCGCTAAAAATATGATATGCGTAGCTCATATCGCCAAAATGAACGCGCAGCCGTTCAAAAGTAAATGGCTAAAGTGAATTTTAATTTCACATTAATAGCCACTTACAGCATATGTGTGTACATACCAACAAGCTTCACACACAAGTCTAAAATGTGTCTCTGCGACGAATCTCAAATGTAAACAAATTCAATGGCACACGAAAACAAAAACAATTTCGAAATACAGGTGATGAGAGAAATTAATGACAGTGTAGTCAGGGCGGCTAGGTGGTCTAGTGGAGTAAGTCTCCGGCAAAGCATCTCTAGATACCAGGTTCGATTCCTGGCTCCGTCGTTAATTTTTCAACTCACCTAAAAATTTCGAAATTGTACTCTCCTCAAGCAAATTTTTCTCGCTAAAAATATGATATGCGTAGCTCATATCGCCAAAATGAACGCGCAGCCGTTCAAAAGTAAATGGCTAAAGTGAATTTTAATTTCACATTAATAGCCACTTACAGCATATGTGTGTACATACCAACAAGCTTCACACACAAGTCTAAAATGTGTCTCTGCGACGAATCTCAAATGTAAACAAATTCAATGGCACACGAAAACAAAAACAATTTCGAAATACAGGTGATGAGAGAAATTAATGACAGTGTAGTCAGGGCGGCTAGGTGGTCTAGTGGAGTAAGTCTCCGGCAAAGCATCTCTAGATACCAGGTTCGATTCCTGGCTCCGTCGTTAATTTTTCAACTCACCTAAAAATTTCGAAATTGTACTCTCCTCAAGCAAATTTTTCTCGCTAAAAATATGATATGCGTAGCTCATATCGCCAAAATGAACGCGCAGCCGTTCAAAAGTAAATGGCTAAAGTGAATTTTAATTTCACATTAATAGCCACTTACAGCATATGTGTGTACATACCAACAAGCTTCACACACAAGTCTAAAATGTGTCTCTGCGACGAATCTCAAATGTAAACAAATTCAATGGCACACGAAAACAAAAACAATTTCGAAATACAGGTGATGAGAGAAATTAATGACAGTGTAGTCAGGGCGGCTAGGTGGTCTAGTGGAGTAAGTCTCCGGCAAAGCATCTCTAGATACCAGGTTCGATTCCTGGCTCCGTCGTTAATTTTTCAACTCACCTAAAAATTTCGAAATTGTACTCTCCTCAAGCAAATTTTTCTCGCTAAAAATATGATATGCGTAGCTCATATCGCCAAAATGAACGCGCAGCCGTTCAAAAGTAAATGGCTAAAGTGAATTTTAATTTCACATTAATAGCCACTTACAGCATATGTGTGTACATACCAACAAGCTTCACACACAAGTCTAAAATGTGTCTCTGCGACGAATCTCAAATGTAAACAAATTCAATGGCACACGAAAACAAAAACAATTTCGAAATACAGGTGATGAGAGAAATTAATGACAGTGTAGTCAGGGCGGCTAGGTGGTCTAGTGGAGTAAGTCTCCGGCAAAGCATCTCTAGATACCAGGTTCGATTCCTGGCTCCGTCGTTAATTTTTCAACTCACCTAAAAATTTCGAAATTGTACTCTCCTCAAGCAAATTTTTCTCGCTAAAAATATGATATGCGTAGCTCATATCGCCAAAATGAACGCGCAGCCGTTCAAAAGTAAATGGCTAAAGTGAATTTTAATTTCACATTAATAGCCACTTACAGCATATGTGTGTACATACCAACAAGCTTCACACACAAGTCTAAAATGTGTCTCTGCGACGAATCTCAAATGTAAACAAATTCAATGGCACACGAAAACAAAAACAATTTCGAAATACAGGTGATGAGAGAAATTAATGACAGTGTAGTCAGGGCGGCTAGGTGGTCTAGTGGAGTAAGTCTCCGGCAAAGCATCTCTAGATACCAGGTTCGATTCCTGGCTCCGTCGTTAATTTTTCAACTCACCTAAAAATTTCGAAATTGTACTCTCCTCAAGCAAATTTTTCTCGCTAAAAATATGATATGCGTAGCTCATATCGCCAAAATGAACGCGCAGCCGTTCAAAAGTAAATGGCTAAAGTGAATTTTAATTTCACATTAATAGCCACTTACAGCATATGTGTGTACATACCAACAAGCTTCACACACAAGTCTAAAATGTGTCTCTGCGACGAATCTCAAATGTAAACAAATTCAATGGCACACGAAAACAAAAACAATTTCGAAATACAGGTGATGAGAGAAATTAATGACAGTGTAGTCAGGGCGGCTAGGTGGTCTAGTGGAGTAAGTCTCCGGCAAAGCATCTCTAGATACCAGGTTCGATTCCTGGCTCCGTCGTTAATTTTTCAACTCACCTAAAAATTTCGAAATTGTACTCTCCTCAAGCAAATTTTTCTCGCTAAAAATATGATATGCGTAGCTCATATCGCCAAAATGAACGCGCAGCCGTTCAAAAGTAAATGGCTAAAGTGAATTTTAATTTCACATTAATAGCCACTTACAGCATATGTGTGTACATACCAACAAGCTTCACACACAAGTCTAAAATGTGTCTCTGCGACGAATCTCAAATGTAAACAAATTCAATGGCACACGAAAACAAAAACAATTTCGAAATACAGGTGATGAGAGAAATTAATGACAGTGTAGTCAGGGCGGCTAGGTGGTCTAGTGGAGTAAGTCTCCGGCAAAGCATCTCTAGATACCAGGTTCGATTCCTGGCTCCGTCGTTAATTTTTCAACTCACCTAAAAATTTCGAAATTGTACTCTCCTCAAGCAAATTTTTCTCGCTAAAAATATGATATGCGTAGCTCATATCGCCAAAATGAACGCGCAGCCGTTCAAAAGTAAATGGCTAAAGTGAATTTTAATTTCACATTAATAGCCACTTACAGCATATGTGTGTACATACCAACAAGCTTCACACACAAGTCTAAAATGTGTCTCTGCGACGAATCTCAAATGTAAACAAATTCAATGGCACACGAAAACAAAAACAATTTCGAAATACAGGTGATGAGAGAAATTAATGACAGTGTAGTCAGGGCGGCTAGGTGGTCTAGTGGAGTAAGTCTCCGGCAAAGCATCTCTAGATACCAGGTTCGATTCCTGGCTCCGTCGTTAATTTTTCAACTCACCTAAAAATTTCGAAATTGTACTCTCCTCAAGCAAATTTTTCTCGCTAAAAATATGATATGCGTAGCTCATATCGCCAAAATGAACGCGCAGCCGTTCAAAAGTAAATGGCTAAAGTGAATTTTAATTTCACATTAATAGCCACTTACAGCATATGTGTGTACATACCAACAAGCTTCACACACAAGTCTAAAATGTGTCTCTGCGACGAATCTCAAATGTAAACAAATTCAATGGCACACGAAAACAAAAACAATTTCGAAATACAGGTGATGAGAGAAATTAATGACAGTGTAGTCAGGGCGGCTAGGTGGTCTAGTGGAGTAAGTCTCCGGCAAAGCATCTCTAGATACCAGGTTCGATTCCTGGCTCCGTCGTTAATTTTTCAACTCACCTAAAAATTTCGAAATTGTACTCTCCTCAAGCAAATTTTTCTCGCTAAAAATATGATATGCGTAGCTCATATCGCCAAAATGAACGCGCAGCCGTTCAAAAGTAAATGGCTAAAGTGAATTTTAATTTCACATTAATAGCCACTTACAGCATATGTGTGTACATACCAACAAGCTTCACACACAAGTCTAAAATGTGTCTCTGCGACGAATCTCAAATGTAAACAAATTCAATGGCACACGAAAACAAAAACAATTTCGAAATACAGGTGATGAGAGAAATTAATGACAGTGTAGTCAGGGCGGCTAGGTGGTCTAGTGGAGTAAGTCTCCGGCAAAGCATCTCTAGATACCAGGTTCGATTCCTGGCTCCGTCGTTAATTTTTCAACTCACCTAAAAATTTCGAAATTGTACTCTCCTCAAGCAAATTTTTCTCGCTAAAAATATGATATGCGTAGCTCATATCGCCAAAATGAACGCGCAGCCGTTCAAAAGTAAATGGCTAAAGTGAATTTTAATTTCACATTAATAGCCACTTACAGCATATGTGTGTACATACCAACAAGCTTCACACACAAGTCTAAAATGTGTCTCTGCGACGAATCTCAAATGTAAACAAATTCAATGGCACACGAAAACAAAAACAATTTCGAAATACAGGTGATGAGAGAAATTAATGACAGTGTAGTCAGGGCGGCTAGGTGGTCTAGTGGAGTAAGTCTCCGGCAAAGCATCTCTAGATACCAGGTTCGATTCCTGGCTCCGTCGTTAATTTTTCAACTCACCTAAAAATTTCGAAATTGTACTCTCCTCAAGCAAATTTTTCTCGCTAAAAATATGATATGCGTAGCTCATATCGCCAAAATGAACGCGCAGCCGTTCAAAAGTAAATGGCTAAAGTGAATTTTAATTTCACATTAATAGCCACTTACAGCATATGTGTGTACATACCAACAAGCTTCACACACAAGTCTAAAATGTGTCTCTGCGACGAATCTCAAATGTAAACAAATTCAATGGCACACGAAAACAAAAACAATTTCGAAATACAGGTGATGAGAGAAATTAATGACAGTGTAGTCAGGGCGGCTAGGTGGTCTAGTGGAGTAAGTCTCCGGCAAAGCATCTCTAGATACCAGGTTCGATTCCTGGCTCCGTCGTTAATTTTTCAACTCACCTAAAAATTTCGAAATTGTACTCTCCTCAAGCAAATTTTTCTCGCTAAAAATATGATATGCGTAGCTCATATCGCCAAAATGAACGCGCAGCCGTTCAAAAGTAAATGGCTAAAGTGAATTTTAATTTCACATTAATAGCCACTTACAGCATATGTGTGTACATACCAACAAGCTTCACACACAAGTCTAAAATGTGTCTCTGCGACGAATCTCAAATGTAAACAAATTCAATGGCACACGAAAACAAAAACAATTTCGAAATACAGGTGATGAGAGAAATTAATGACAGTGTAGTCAGGGCGGCTAGGTGGTCTAGTGGAGTAAGTCTCCGGCAAAGCATCTCTAGATACCAGGTTCGATTCCTGGCTCCGTCGTTAATTTTTCAACTCACCTAAAAATTTCGAAATTGTACTCTCCTCAAGCAAATTTTTCTCGCTAAAAATATGATATGCGTAGCTCATATCGCCAAAATGAACGCGCAGCCGTTCAAAAGTAAATGGCTAAAGTGAATTTTAATTTCACATTAATAGCCACTTACAGCATATGTGTGTACATACCAACAAGCTTCACACACAAGTCTAAAATGTGTCTCTGCGACGAATCTCAAATGTAAACAAATTCAATGGCACACGAAAACAAAAACAATTTCGAAATACAGGTGATGAGAGAAATTAATGACAGTGTAGTCAGGGCGGCTAGGTGGTCTAGTGGAGTAAGTCTCCGGCAAAGCATCTCTAGATACCAGGTTCGATTCCTGGCTCCGTCGTTAATTTTTCAACTCACCTAAAAATTTCGAAATTGTACTCTCCTCAAGCAAATTTTTCTCGCTAAAAATATGATATGCGTAGCTCATATCGCCAAAATGAACGCGCAGCCGTTCAAAAGTAAATGGCTAAAGTGAATTTTAATTTCACATTAATAGCCACTTACAGCATATGTGTGTACATACCAACAAGCTTCACACACAAGTCTAAAATGTGTCTCTGCGACGAATCTCAAATGTAAACAAATTCAATGGCACACGAAAACAAAAACAATTTCGAAATACAGGTGATGAGAGAAATTAATGACAGTGTAGTCAGGGCGGCTAGGTGGTCTAGTGGAGTAAGTCTCCGGCAAAGCATCTCTAGATACCAGGTTCGATTCCTGGCTCCGTCGTTAATTTTTCAACTCACCTAAAAATTTCGAAATTGTACTCTCCTCAAGCAAATTTTTCTCGCTAAAAATATGATATGCGTAGCTCATATCGCCAAAATGAACGCGCAGCCGTTCAAAAGTAAATGGCTAAAGTGAATTTTAATTTCACATTAATAGCCACTTACAGCATATGTGTGTACATACCAACAAGCTTCACACACAAGTCTAAAATGTGTCTCTGCGACGAATCTCAAATGTAAACAAATTCAATGGCACACGAAAACAAAAACAATTTCGAAATACAGGTGATGAGAGAAATTAATGACAGTGTAGTCAGGGCGGCTAGGTGGTCTAGTGGAGTAAGTCTCCGGCAAAGCATCTCTAGATACCAGGTTCGATTCCTGGCTCCGTCGTTAATTTTTCAACTCACCTAAAAATTTCGAAATTGTACTCTCCTCAAGCAAATTTTTCTCGCTAAAAATATGATATGCGTAGCTCATATCGCCAAAATGAACGCGCAGCCGTTCAAAAGTAAATGGCTAAAGTGAATTTTAATTTCACATTAATAGCCACTTACAGCATATGTGTGTACATACCAACAAGCTTCACACACAAGTCTAAAATGTGTCTCTGCGACGAATCTCAAATGTAAACAAATTCAATGGCACACGAAAACAAAAACAATTTCGAAATACAGGTGATGAGAGAAATTAATGACAGTGTAGTCAGGGCGGCTAGGTGGTCTAGTGGAGTAAGTCTCCGGCAAAGCATCTCTAGATACCAGGTTCGATTCCTGGCTCCGTCGTTAATTTTTCAACTCACCTAAAAATTTCGAAATTGTACTCTCCTCAAGCAAATTTTTCTCGCTAAAAATATGATATGCGTAGCTCATATCGCCAAAATGAACGCGCAGCCGTTCAAAAGTAAATGGCTAAAGTGAATTTTAATTTCACATTAATAGCCACTTACAGCATATGTGTGTACATACCAACAAGCTTCACACACAAGTCTAAAATGTGTCTCTGCGACGAATCTCAAATGTAAACAAATTCAATGGCACACGAAAACAAAAACAATTTCGAAATACAGGTGATGAGAGAAATTAATGACAGTGTAGTCAGGGCGGCTAGGTGGTCTAGTGGAGTAAGTCTCCGGCAAAGCATCTCTAGATACCAGGTTCGATTCCTGGCTCCGTCGTTAATTTTTCAACTCACCTAAAAATTTCGAAATTGTACTCTCCTCAAGCAAATTTTTCTCGCTAAAAATATGATATGCGTAGCTCATATCGCCAAAATGAACGCGCAGCCGTTCAAAAGTAAATGGCTAAAGTGAATTTTAATTTCACATTAATAGCCACTTACAGCATATGTGTGTACATACCAACAAGCTTCACACACAAGTCTAAAATGTGTCTCTGCGACGAATCTCAAATGTAAACAAATTCAATGGCACACGAAAACAAAAACAATTTCGAAATACAGGTGATGAGAGAAATTAATGACAGTGTAGTCAGGGCGGCTAGGTGGTCTAGTGGAGTAAGTCTCCGGCAAAGCATCTCTAGATACCAGGTTCGATTCCTGGCTCCGTCGTTAATTTTTCAACTCACCTAAAAATTTCGAAATTGTACTCTCCTCAAGCAAATTTTTCTCGCTAAAAATATGATATGCGTAGCTCATATCGCCAAAATGAACGCGCAGCCGTTCAAAAGTAAATGGCTAAAGTGAATTTTAATTTCACATTAATAGCCACTTACAGCATATGTGTGTACATACCAACAAGCTTCACACACAAGTCTAAAATGTGTCTCTGCGACGAATCTCAAATGTAAACAAATTCAATGGCACACGAAAACAAAAACAATTTCGAAATACAGGTGATGAGAGAAATTAATGACAGTGTAGTCAGGGCGGCTAGGTGGTCTAGTGGAGTAAGTCTCCGGCAAAGCATCTCTAGATACCAGGTTCGATTCCTGGCTCCGTCGTTAATTTTTCAACTCACCTAAAAATTTCGAAATTGTACTCTCCTCAAGCAAATTTTTCTCGCTAAAAATATGATATGCGTAGCTCATATCGCCAAAATGAACGCGCAGCCGTTCAAAAGTAAATGGCTAAAGTGAATTTTAATTTCACATTAATAGCCACTTACAGCATATGTGTGTACATACCAACAAGCTTCACACACAAGTCTAAAATGTGTCTCTGCGACGAATCTCAAATGTAAACAAATTCAATGGCACACGAAAACAAAAACAATTTCGAAATACAGGTGATGAGAGAAATTAATGACAGTGTAGTCAGGGCGGCTAGGTGGTCTAGTGGAGTAAGTCTCCGGCAAAGCATCTCTAGATACCAGGTTCGATTCCTGGCTCCGTCGTTAATTTTTCAACTCACCTAAAAATTTCGAAATTGTACTCTCCTCAAGCAAATTTTTCTCGCTAAAAATATGATATGCGTAGCTCATATCGCCAAAATGAACGCGCAGCCGTTCAAAAGTAAATGGCTAAAGTGAATTTTAATTTCACATTAATAGCCACTTACAGCATATGTGTGTACATACCAACAAGCTTCACACACAAGTCTAAAATGTGTCTCTGCGACGAATCTCAAATGTAAACAAATTCAATGGCACACGAAAACAAAAACAATTTCGAAATACAGGTGATGAGAGAAATTAATGACAGTGTAGTCAGGGCGGCTAGGTGGTCTAGTGGAGTAAGTCTCCGGCAAAGCATCTCTAGATACCAGGTTCGATTCCTGGCTCCGTCGTTAATTTTTCAACTCACCTAAAAATTTCGAAATTGTACTCTCCTCAAGCAAATTTTTCTCGCTAAAAATATGATATGCGTAGCTCATATCGCCAAAATGAACGCGCAGCCGTTCAAAAGTAAATGGCTAAAGTGAATTTTAATTTCACATTAATAGCCACTTACAGCATATGTGTGTACATACCAACAAGCTTCACACACAAGTCTAAAATGTGTCTCTGCGACGAATCTCAAATGTAAACAAATTCAATGGCACACGAAAACAAAAACAATTTCGAAATACAGGTGATGAGAGAAATTAATGACAGTGTAGTCAGGGCGGCTAGGTGGTCTAGTGGAGTAAGTCTCCGGCAAAGCATCTCTAGATACCAGGTTCGATTCCTGGCTCCGTCGTTAATTTTTCAACTCACCTAAAAATTTCGAAATTGTACTCTCCTCAAGCAAATTTTTCTCGCTAAAAATATGATATGCGTAGCTCATATCGCCAAAATGAACGCGCAGCCGTTCAAAAGTAAATGGCTAAAGTGAATTTTAATTTCACATTAATAGCCACTTACAGCATATGTGTGTACATACCAACAAGCTTCACACACAAGTCTAAAATGTGTCTCTGCGACGAATCTCAAATGTAAACAAATTCAATGGCACACGAAAACAAAAACAATTTCGAAATACAGGTGATGAGAGAAATTAATGACAGTGTAGTCAGGGCGGCTAGGTGGTCTAGTGGAGTAAGTCTCCGGCAAAGCATCTCTAGATACCAGGTTCGATTCCTGGCTCCGTCGTTAATTTTTCAACTCACCTAAAAATTTCGAAATTGTACTCTCCTCAAGAAAATTTTTAATTATTCGCTTATTTTTCATTTTATTTCGTTCTTTTATAATGTTTTCCATTCACAATCATTTTTTATTTTATTACATTATTTACCCCAATCAACATCATTTATATTCTATTATATTAAGGTATGATATAAATATATATAAATATATATATACACATATATCTATATATATATATGTATACATATATATGTATATATATATATATATATATATATATATATATATATGAATGTATATTCGTTTATTATAATTTTCAATTTACTTTTAAAAAGAGGGAAATTGAAAGAAAAAATTTTTTTCCACAATATTTCAATTTTCTGGAATTATGTATAATTATCAGAAAAATCCCAAATATTTTCATTTATTCGCTCATTTTTTATTTTATTCAATTTTTTTATGATTTTTCCATTCACAATTATTTTTTATTTTATTACATTATTCACCTCAATTACCTTCATTTATATTTCGTTATATTAATGTATAATATAAATATATATGAATATATACATACACATATATGTATATATATATATATGTGTGTATATGTACATATATATATACATACATATATATATATATATATATGTATATATATACATATATACATATGTATATTATAATTCTCAATTCAATTTTAAAAGATGGGAAATTTAAAAAAAAAAATTTTCTTGCATTATTTCAATTTTTTCAAATTGTGTATAACTTCTGGAAAAATCCTAAATACTTTCAATTATTCGCTTAATTTTTATTTTATTTCATTTTTTTATAATTTTTTCCATTCACAATCATTTTTTATTTTATTACATTATTTACCCCAATCAACATCATTTATATTCTAATATATTAGGTTATAATATAAATATATATAAATATATATATATACATATAGATGTTTATGTATATATGAATGTATATATGTATATTATAATTTTCAATTTACTTTTAAAAAAAGGGAAATTGAAAAAAAAAAATTTTTTCCACAATATTTCAATTTTCTGAAAATATGTATAATTATCAGGAAAATCCCAAATATTTTTATTTATTCGTTTATTTTTTATTTTATTTAATTTTTTTATGATTTTTCCATCCACAATTATTTTTCATTTTATCACATTATTGACCTCAATTACCTTCATTCATATTTTGTTATATTAATGTATAATATAAATATATATGAATATATACATACATATATATCGATATATATATATATATATATATATATATATTTATATATATATATATATATATATATATATATACATATACATATATATACATATATATATATATAAATATATATATATATGTGGGTATATATATATATATATATATACGAATATATATATGTAAGTTATAAATTTCAGTTTACTTTTAAAAAGGGGAAAATTGATGGAAAAAAATTTTTTCCACAATATTTCAATTTTTTAAAATTATGTATAATTATCAGAAATATCCTAAATATTTTTAATTATTCGCTAATACTTTATTTTATTTCATTTTTTTATGATTTTTCCATTCACAATTATTTTTTATTTTATTACATTATTTACCCCAATCAACATCATTTATATTCTATTATATTGAGTTATAATATAAATATATATAAATATATATATACATATATATATATATATATATATATATATGTATATATGAATGTATATATGTATATCATGATTTTCAATTTACTTTTAAAAAGAGGGAAATTGAAAAAAAAAAATTTTTTCCACAATATTTCAATTTTCTAAAATTATGTATAATTATCAGAAAAATCCCAAATATTTTCATTTATTCGCTTATTTTTTATTTTATTTCATATTTTTATATTTTTTTCCATTCACAATCATTTTTTATGTCATTACATTTTTTACCTCGAATACCTTTATTTATATTTTATTATATTAATGTATAATATAATTATATATAAATAAAAATATACATATATATGTATATATGAATGTCTATATGTATATTATAATTTTCAATTTACTTTTAAAAAGAGGAAAATTGAAAAAAAAAAATTTGTTCCACAATATTTCAATTTTTTAAAATTATGTATAATTATCAGAAAAATCCTAAATATTTTTAACCACTCGCTTATTCTTTATTTTATTTCATTTATCACTAATTTTTCCATTCACAATCATTTTTTATTTGATTACATTATCTACCTTGATTACCTTTCCTTATATTTTATTATATCAATGTATGATATAAATTTATATATACATATATATGTATGTATATACGTATATATGCACATATATATATATATATATATATATATATATATATATATATACACACATATATGTATATACACATGAATATATATATATGTATATGTATATATTTATACATACATATATATATATGTATATGTATATCATAATTTTCAATTTACCTCTAAAAAATGGGAAATTGAGAAATAATAAATTTTTCTTACATTATTTCAATTTTTCAAAATTATGTATAATTATTAGAAAAATCCTGAATATTTTTAATTACTCGCTTATGTCTTATTTTATTTCATTTTTTCATAATTTTTTCCATTCACAATCATTTTTCATTTTATTACATTATTTACCTCAATTACCTTCGTTTATATTCTATTATATTGATGTATAATATAAATATATATAAATATATATATACACATATATCTATATATATATATGTATACATATATACGTATATATATATATATATATATATATATATATATATATATATATACATATATATATGAATATATATATGTATATTATAATTTTCAATTTACTTTTAAACAGAGGGGAATTGATAAAAAAAAAATTTTTCCACAATATTTCAATTTTTTCAAATTATGTATAATTTTCAGAAAAATCCTGAATATTTTTAATTATTCGCTTATTTTTTATTTTATTTCGTTCTTTTATAATGTTTTCCATTCACAATCATTTTTCATTTTATTACATTATTTACCCCAATCAACATCATTTATATTCTATTATATTAAGGTATGATATAAATATATATAAATATATATATACACATATATCTATATATATATATGTATACATATATATGTATATATATATATATATATATATATATATATATATATATATATATATATATATATATATATATATATGAATGTATATTCGTTTATTATAATTTTCAATTTACTTTTAAAAAGAGGGAAATTGAAAGAAAAAATTTTTTTCCACAATATTTTAATTTTCTGGAATTATGTATAATTATCAGAAAAATCCCAAATATTTTCATTTATTCGCTCATTTTTTATTTTATTCAATTTTTTTATGATTTTTCCATTCACAATTATTTTTTATTTTATTACATTATTCACCTCAATTACCTTCATTTATATTTCGTTATATTAATGTATAATATAAATATATATGAATATATACATACACATATATGTATATATATATATATGTGTGTATATGTACATATATATATACATACATATATATATATATATATATGTATATATATACATATATACATATGTATATTATAATTCTCAATTCAATTTTAAAAGATGGGAAATTCAAAAAAAAAAATTTTCTTACATTATTTCAATTTTTTCAAATTGTGTATAACTTCTGGAAAAATCCTAAATACTTTCAATTATTCGCTTGATTTTTATTTTATTTCATTTTTTTATAATTTTTTCCATTCACAATCATTTTTTATTTTATTACATTATTTACCCCAATCAACATCATTTATATTCTAATATATTAGGTTATAATATAAATATATATAAATATATATATATACATATAAATGTTTATGTATATATGAATGTATATATGTATATTATAATTTTCAATTTACTTTTAAAAAAAGGGAAATTGAAAAAAAAAAATTTTTTCCACAATATTTCAATTTTCTGAAAATATGTATAATTATCAGGAAAATCCCAAATATTTTTATTTATTCGTTTATTTTTTATTTTATTTAATTTTTTTATGATTTTTCCATCCACAATTATTTTTCATTTTATTACATTATTGACCACAATTACCTTCATTCATATTTTGTTATATCAATGTATAATATAAATATATATGAATATATACATACATATATATCGATATATATATATATATATATATATATTTATATATATATATATATATATATATATATATATACATATACATATATATACATATATATATATATAAATATATATATATATGTGGGTATATATATATATATATATACGAATATATATATGTAAGTTATAAATTTCAGTTTACTTTTAAAAAGGGGAAAATTGATGGAAAAAAATTTTTTCCACAATATTTCAATTTTGTAAAATTATGTATAATTATCAGAAATATCCTAAATATTTTTAATTATTCGCTAATACTTTATTTTATTTCATTTTTTTATGATTTTTCCATTCACAATTATTTTTTATTTTATTACATTATTTACCCCAATCAACATCATTTATATTCTATTATATTGAGTTATAATATAAATATATATAAATATATATATACATATATATATATATATATATATATATATATGTATATATGAATGTATATATGTATATTATGATTTTCAATTTACTTTTAAAAAGAGGGAAATTGAAAAAAAAAAATTTTTTCCACAATATTTCAATTTTCTAAAATTATGTATAATTATCAGAAAAATCCCAAATATTTTCATTTATTCGCTTATTTTTCATTTTCTTCTTTTTTTTTATAATTTTCTCCATTCACAATCATTTTTTATTTTATCACATTATTTACCCCAATCAACATCATTTATATTCTATTATATTAAGTTATAATATAAATATTTATAAATATATATATACATATATATATGTATGTATATATGAATGTATATATGTATATTATAATTTTCAATTTACTTTTAAAAAGAGGGACATTGAAAGAAAAAAATTTTTTCGACAATATTTCAACTTTCTGAAATTATGTATAATTATCAGAAAAATCCCAAACATTTTTATTTATTCGCTTATTTTTTATTTTATTTCATTTTTTTATGACTTTTCCATTCCCAATTATTTTTTATTTTATTACATTATTCACCTCAATTACCTTTATTTATATTCTATTATATTAATGTATAGTATAAATATCCATGAACATATATATATACATATATATCTATATATATATATACATACATATACATATATATATGTATATATATATATATATATGTACATGTATATATATATATATACATATATATGTGAATATATGAATGTCTATATGTATATTATAATTTTCAGTTCACTTTTAAAGGGAGGAAAAGTGATAAAAAACAATTTTTTTCACATCATTTCAATTTTTCAAAATTATGTATAATTATTAGAAAAATCCTAAATATTTTCAATTATTCTCTTATTTTTTATTTTATTTCATATTTTTATATTTTTTTCCATTCACAATCATTTTTTATGTCATTACATTTTTTACCTCGAATACCTTTATTTATATTTTATTATATTAATGTATAATATAATTATATATAAATAAAAATATACATATATATGTATATATGAATGTCTATATGTATATTATAATTTTCAATTTACTTTTAAAAAGAGGAAAATTGAAAAAAAAAAATTTGTTCCACAATATTTCAATTTTTTAAAATTATGTATAATTATCAGAAAAATCCTAAATATTTTTAACCACTCGCTTATTCTTTATTTTATTTCATTTTTCACTAATTTTTTCCATTCACAATCATTTTTTATTTTATTACATTATTTACCTCAATTACCTTCGTTTATATTCTATTATATTGATGTATAATATAAATATATATAAATATATATATACACATATATCTATATATATATATGTATACATATATATGTATATATATATATATATATATATAAATATATATATATATATACATATATATATGAATATATATATGTATATTATAATTTTCAATTTACTTTTAAACAGAGGGGAATTGATAAAAAAAAAATTTTTCCACAATATTTCAATTTTTTTAAATTATGTATAATTTTCAGAAAAATCCTGAATATTTTTAATTATTCGCTTATTTTTTATTTTATTTCGTTCTTTTATAATGTTTTCCATTCACAATCATTTTTTATTTTATTACATTATTTACCCCAATCAACATCATTTATATTCTATTATATTAAGGTATGATATAAATATATATAAATATATATATACACATATATCTATATATATATATGTATGCATATATATGTATATATATATATATATATATATATATATATATATATATATATATATATATATATATGAATGTATATACGTTTATTATAATTTTCAATTTACTTTTAAAAAGAGGGAAATTGAAAGAAAAAATTTTTTTCCACAATATTTCAATTTTCTGTAATTATGTATAATTATCAGAAAAATCCCAAATATTTTCATTTATTCGCTCATTTTTTATTTTATTTAATTTTTTTATGATTTTTCCATTCACAATTATTTTTTATTTTATTACATTATTCACCTCAATTACCTTCATTTATATTTCGTTATATTAATGTATAATATAAATATATATAAATATATACATATACATATATGTATATATATATATATGTGTGTATATATACATATATATATACATACATATATATATATATATATATGTATATATATATGTATATATATACATATATACATATGTATATTATAATTCTCAATTCAATTTTAAAAGATGGGAAATTTGAAAAAAAAAAATTTTCTTACATTATTTCAATTTTTCAAGATTATGTATAATCATTAGAAGAATCCTGTATATTTCTGATTATTCGCTTATTCTTCATTTTATTTCATTATTTTATAATTTTTTCCATTCACAATCATTTTTTATTCCATTACATTATTTACCACTATTACCTTCATTTATATTTTAATATATCAATGCATAATATGAATATATATGAATATATATATACATATATATCCATACATATGTATATATGAATATATATATACATATATATGCATATATATACATGTATATATATGTAGGTATATATATATATATATATATATATCAATATATAGATGTATGTTATAATTTTCAGTTTACTTTTGAAAAGGGGAAAATTGAAAAATGAAATTTTTTCCACAATATTTCAATTTTTTCAAATTAAGTATAATTATCAGAATAATCCTAAATATTTTTAATTATTCGCTCATTTTTTATTTTGTCTTATTTCTTAATAATTTTTTCCATTCACAATCATTTGTTATTTTATTACATCATTTACCTCAATCACCTTCACTTATATCCTATTATATTAATGTATAATATAAATATATATAAATATATATATACATATATATATATGTATATTTTTATAGACGCATATATATACATATATATATATATGTAGGTATATATGTATATATATATATATATATGTGTATGTTATAATTTTCAGTTTAGGTTTAAAAAGGGGAAAATTGTTGAAAAAAAATTTTTTCACACTATTTCAATTTTTTCAAATTATGTATAATTATCAGAAAAATCCTAAATACTTTTAATTATTCGCTCATTTTTGATTTCATTTTATTTTTTTATAATTTTTTCCATTCACAATCATTTTTTATTTTATTACATCATTTACCT
>NW_025791844.1:7500-10000 GCF_021901455.1 Neodiprion lecontei
CGAGGCGGACCGCGGAGCGGTCCCCTCTCGGCACCGAGTCGGCCGGAGGCGCGAACGACCCGCCGCTGCTCCGCGCTGGACGCGGAGCGACGGGTCGACGCCTCGGCGCGAGTCGGTCGTCGGGCGGTTTTAGCCGGCGACTGCGCTCGTCGCGCGACCGCGGCGAACGCCGGACCCATCGGATCCGGCGTCAGCACCGCGTTCGTTGTCACGACGATTGTGTTGCGCGCCGCGGCAACCGGGCCCGACCGTTACGTCGTTCAAACTTTTTTGAAATTTTGTTCGCGACACGTGGGCGTGACACGCCGCTCTCGCGGCGAGACAGCCCCGCGCGCTCACGAGTCGCTGCTTCGGCAGTACGAAACGTTAATGATCCTTCCGCAGGTTCACCTACGGAAACCTTGTTACGACTTTTACTTCCTCTAAATGATCAAGTTTGGTCATCTTCCCGGCAACATCGGCAATGCCGAGACATTGCCGCGTACCAGTCCGAAGACCTCACTAAATCATTCAATCGGTAGTAGCGACGGGCGGTGTGTACAAAGGGCAGGGACGTAATCAACGCGAGCTTATGACTCGCGCTTACTGGGAATTCCTCGTTCATGGGGAATAATTGCAAGCCCCAATCCCTAGCACGAAGGAGGTTCAGCGGGTTACCCGGGCCTTTCGGCCAGGGAAGACACGCTGATTCCTTCAGTGTAGCGCGCGTGCGGCCCAGAACATAAGGGCATCACAGACCTGTTATTGCTCAATCTCGTGCGGCTAGAAGCCGCCTGTCCCTCTAAGAAGATTTATTTGTACGCCGGTAGTAAAAACCGCCCGACCGAGGCCGGGGGCCTTCGAGATACCGGAAGGTACGCCTATTTAGCAGGCTAGAGTCTCGTTCGTTATCGGAATTAACCAGACAAATCGCTCCACCAACTAAGAACGGCCATGCACCACCACCCACCGAATCAAGAAAGAGCTCTCAATCTGTCAATCCTTCCGGTGTCCGGGCCTGGTGAGGTTTCCCGTGTTGAGTCAAATTAAGCCGCAGGCTCCACTCCTGGTGGTGCCCTTCCGTCAATTCCTTTAAGTTTCAGCTTTGCAACCATACTTCCCCCGGAACCCAAAAGCTTTGGTTTCCCGGAAGCTGCCCGCCGAGTCATCGGAGGAACTTCGGCGGATCGCTAGCTGGCATCGTTTATGGTTAGAACTAGGGCGGTATCTGATCGCCTTCGAACCTCTAACTTTCGTTCTTGATTAAAGAAAACATTTTTGGCAAATGCTTTCGCTTCTGTCCGTCTTGCGACGATCCAAGAATTTCACCTCTAACGTCGCAATACGAATGCCCCCATCTGTCCCTATTAATCATTACCTCGGGGTTCCGAAAACCAACAAAATAGAACCGAGGTCCTATTCCATTATTCCATGCACACAGTATTCAGGCGAAAATAGCCTGCTTTAAGCACTCTAATTTGTTCAAAGTAAACGTACCGGCCCACCTCGACACTCAGTGAAGAGCACCGCGATGGGATATTAGTTGGGCCGCCCCGGAGGGCTAAGCCCACCGGTAGGACGTCCCACAATCATGCCAGTTAGACACCGCGAGCGGTGAACCGACAGCGTGGGACACAGATTCAACTACGAGCTTTTTAACCGCAACAACTTTAATATACGCTATTGGAGCTGGAATTACCGCGGCTGCTGGCACCAGACTTGCCCTCCAATGGATCCTCGTTAAAGGATTTAAAGTGTACTCATTCCGATTACGGGGCCTCGGATGAGTCCCGTATCGTTATTTTTCGTCACTACCTCCCCGTGCCGGGAGTGGGTAATTTGCGCGCCTGCTGCCTTCCTTGGATGTGGTAGCCGTTTCTCAGGCTCCCTCTCCGGAATCGAACCCTGATTCCCCGTTACCCGTTACAACCATGGTAGGCGCAGAGCCTACCATCGACAGTTGATAAGGCAGACATTTGAAAGAAGCGTCGCCGGTACGAGACCGTGCGATCAGCCCAAAGTTATTCAGAGTCACCAAGGTAAACGGCGGACGGGACGTACCCGCCGCCGATTGGTTTTGATCTAATAAAAGCATTCCTTCCATCTCTGGTCGGAACTCTGTTTGCATGTATTAGCTCTAGAATTACCACAGTTATCCAAGTAAATGTGTGTACGATCTAAGAAACCATAACTGATTTAATGAGCCATTCGCGGTTTCACCTTAATTTGGCTTGCACTGAGACATGCATGGCTTAATCTTTGAGACAAGCATATGACTACTGGCAGGATCAACCAGGGAGCTTCGATACAAAATCTCGGCTCGGACGTGCGCCACCCATCGCCGACCGGGTCTCGTAGCCCGGTCGGCCGCGCGTCTACTGTGTGTTTCGGGACTGCGCGCAGGCAGCCCCGGTTCCGTGTGCCGCCACCTTCGACACTCGGCTTATAAGCGTTCGAACGATCTCCCGTACCCGTCGGCTAGATTGAAAGCGTCTGGGATACGTTGTTATAACATCTCTGG
>NW_025791844.1:20000-22500 GCF_021901455.1 Neodiprion lecontei
ATTCCTTCCATCTCTGGTCGGAACTCTGTTTGCATGTATTAGCTCTAGAATTACCACAGTTATCCAAGTAAATGTGTGTACGATCTAAGAAACCATAACTGATTTAATGAGCCATTCGCGGTTTCACCTTAATTTGGCTTGCACTGAGACATGCATGGCTTAATCTTTGAGACAAGCATATGACTACTGGCAGGATCAACCAGGGAGCTTCGATACAAAATCTCGGCTCGGACGTGCGCCACCCATCGCCGACCGGGTCTCGTAGCCCGGTCGGCCGCGCGTCTACTGTGTGTTTCGGGACTGCGCGCAGGCAGCCCCGGTTCCGTGTGCCGCCACCTTCGACACTCGGCTTATAAGCGTTCGAACGATCTCCCGTACCCGTCGGCTAGATTGAAAGCGTCTGGGATACGTTGTTATAACATCTCTGGTCTTTGAGTGTACGCTCGGAAAGAAGCGAGTTGACGCGTGCGTTGGAGCGTTCGGCCTTCCGTGTTTCACGGAGAGCCGAACTTCTTGGTACCGCGTCAAGGGCCATTCGGTCTGAGACACCGACCCGCGGTAATGCAGTGACGATAGATGAAACAACGCGAGTCGCGTAGTTTCTTTGGTACGAGGCACGGAACGGTCCGCGAACGCCCGCTCCTGGTCTACGCCGAAGTACGTATCGTGCTCGAGCACGTACCGGTACGGCGTAGCAGGCGGACGACGGGAGACCGGCCCGACCGACTCGCTCCTCTTACTAGTAGGAGCCTGGCCGCTAGGACGTCGGCGCCGGCACGGTGGTAGCACGGTCGGCTTACGGGGCGAAACCTCCGCGGGCTATCGAAAAAATTTTGAACTCCGGGAACTTTGTCGAAATTGAACGAGGCTCATATGACGATGTTCCGACAGGCTCCCGGCCCGGATCGACTCCGGGACGCCGCGCATCGCCTTTCGGTCGACTCGGACCGAAATTTTTACAAGTCCCGTCTGTCCGGATCGACTCCGGGACGCCGCGCGTCGCCTTTCGCTCGACTCGTACCGCAGCTTCAACGAGTCCCGTCGGCCCGGATCGACTCCGGGACGCCGCGCATCGCCTTTCGCTCGTCTCGGACCGAAATTTTTACAAGTCCCGTCGGCCCGGGACGCCGCGCATCGCCTTTCTGTCGACTCGGACCGAAACTTCATCGAGTCCCGTCGGCCCGTATCGACTCCGGCACGCCGCGCATCGCCTTTCTGTCGACTCGGACCGTAATTTTTGCAAGTCCCGTCGGCCCGGATCGGCTCCGGGACGCCGCGCATCGCCTTTCGGTCGACTCGGACCGAAATTTTTACAAGTCCCGTCTGTCCGGATCGACTCCGGGACGCCGCGCGTCGCCTTTCGCTCGACTCGTACCGCAGCTTCAACGAGTCCCGTCGGCCCGGATCGACTCCGGGACGCCGCGCATCGCCTTTCGCTCGTCTCGGACCGAAATTTTTACAAGTCCCGTCGGCCCGGGACGCCGCGCATCGCCTTTCTGTCGACTCGGACCGAAACTTCATCGAGTCCCGTCGGCCCGTATCGACTCCGGCACGCCGCGCATCGCCTTTCTGTCGACTCGGACCGTAATTTTTGCAAGTCCCGTCGGCCCGGATCGAATCCGGGACGCCGCGCATCGCCTTTCTGTCGACTCGGACCGAAAGTTTTACAAGTCGACGTCGGCCCGGATCGAGTCCGGGACGCCGCGCGTCGCCTTCCGCTCGTCTCGGACCGAAATTTTTACAAGTCCCGTCGGCCCGGGACGCCGCGCATCGCCTTTCTGTCGACTCGGACCGAAACTTCATCGAGTCCCGTCGGCCCGGATCGAATCCGGGACGCCGCGCGTCGCCTTTCTGTCGTCTCGGACCGAAAGTTTTACAAGTCGACGTCGGCCCGGATCGACTCCGGGACGCCGCGCGTCGCCTTTCGGTCGACTCGGACCGAAATTTTCACAAGTCCCGTCTGTCCGGATCGACTCCGGGACGCCGCGCGTCGCCTTTCGCTCGACTCGTACCGCAGCTTCAACGAGTCCCGACGGCCCGTATCGACTCCGGGACGCCGCGCATCGCCTCTCGGTCGACTCGGACCGAAAGTTTTACAAGTTCCGTCTGTCCGGATCGACTCCGGGACGCCGCGCGTCGCCTTTCGCTCGACTCGTACCGCAGCTTCAACGAGTCCCGTCTGTCCGGATCGACTCCGGTACGCCGCGCGTCGCCTTTCGCTCGACTCGGACCGAAATTTTCACAAGTCCGGTCGGCCCGTATCGACTCCGGGACGCCGCGCATCGCCTCTCGGTCGACTCGGACCGAAATTTTCACAAGTCCCGTCGGCCCGGATCGACTCCGGTACGCCGCGCGTCGCCTTTCGCTCGACTCGGACCGTAATTTTTACAAGTCCCGTCTGTCCGGATCGACCCCGGGACGCCGCGTCGCCTTTCGCTCGACCCGTACCGCAGCTTCAACGAGTCCCGTCGGCCCGGATCGACTCCGGGAGGCCGCGCAT
>NW_025791846.1:0-29360 GCF_021901455.1 Neodiprion lecontei
ATTATACATAAGTTTGAAAAATTGAAATAATGTGAGAAAAATTTTTTTTTTTTCAATTTCCCATTTTAAAAATTGAATTGAAAATTATAAGATACATATGTATATATATATATATATATACATATATATAAAGGTGATTGAGGTAAATAATGTGATGAAATAAAAATCATTGTGAATGGAGAAAATTATAAAAAAATTGAATAAAATAAAAAATAAGCGACTAGTTGAAAATATTCAGGATTTCTCTAATAATTATACATAATTTTGAAAAATTGAGATAATGTGAGGAAAATTTTTTTTTTCCGAAAATCCCATTTTAAAAATTGAATTGAAAATTACAAGATACATATGTGTATATATATATATATATATATATATATATATATATATATATATATATATATACATTTATATATATATGTGTGTATATATAAATATATATATATATATGTATATATATATTTATATACATTCATATATACATGAATATAATAGAATATAAATGAAGGTGATTGGAGGGTGGGAGGGGTTGTGAATAATGTAATGAAATGAAATAAAAAATAAGCGAATGATTGAAAATATTCAGGATTTTTTTAATAATCATACATAATTTTGAGAAATTGACATAATGTAGGAAAATTTTTTTTTCAATTTCCTATTTTTCAGAATCAAATTGAAAATTATAATATGCATATGTATATGTATATATATACATATATATATATGTAAATATATATATATATATATATATATATATATATATATATATATATATATATTTATATACATATATATGAAGGTGATTGAGGTAAATAATGTAATAAAATGAAAAATTATTGTGAATGGAGAAAATTATAAAAACACGAATTGAAATAAAAATTAGCGTATGATTGAAAATATTTAGAATTTTTCTGATAATTATACATAATTTTAAAAATTGGAATACTGTGGAAAAAAATCTTTTCCTTTCAATTTCCCTCTTTTTGAAAGTGAATTGAAAATCATAATATACATCTATATATTCATATATACATGTGTATATATACATATATGTATATGTATATAAATAGATATATATGTATATATATATTTATATTATACATTAATATAAAAGAATAAAAATGAAGGTAGTTGAGGTAAATAATGTAATAAAATAAAAAATAATTGTGAATGGTAAAATCAAAAAAAAATGAAATGAAATGAAGAATAAGCGAATAATTGAGAATATTTAGGATTTTTCTGATAATTATGCGTAATTCAAAAAAATGGAAATATTTTGGAAAAAAATTTTTTCTTTCAATTTCCCTTTTTTTAAAAGTGAATCGAAAATTATAATATACATATGTACATATATATATACATATGTATGTATATATATATATGTATACATATGTATATATATTTGAATATATATATATATATATATATATATATATATATATATATATTTCATATGTATTTATACTATACATTAATATGATAGAATACAAATGAAGGTAATTGAGGTAAATAATGTAATGAAATAAAAAATAATTGTGAATAGAAAAATCATAAAAAAATGGAATGAAATAAAGAATAAGCGAATAATTAAGAATATTTAGGATTTTTCTGTTGATTATACGTAATTCAAAAAAATTGGAATATGGTGGAAAAAAATTTTTTCTTTCAATTTCCCTTTTTTTAAAAGTAAATCGAAAATTATAATATACATATGTACATATATATAAACATATGTATGTATATATATATATCTATGTGTATATATATATATATTACATATATATATGTATGTATATATATATTCATATATATTTATACTATACATTAATATAATAGAACATAAATGAAGGTAATTAAGGTAAATAATGTAATAAAATGAAAAATAATTGTGAATAGAAAAATCACAAAAAAATGAAAAACAAGCAAATAAATGGAAATATCAGGGATTTTTCTGATAATTATACATAATTTTGAAAAATTGAAATATTGTGGAAAAAATTTTTTTTTATCAATTTCCCTCTTTTTGAGAGTAAACTGCAAATTATAACATACATATATACACATATATACATATATCTATGTATATATATACATAGACACATATATATGTATGTATATATTTATATTTGTTCATAATATACATTAATGTAATAGAATATAAATGAAGGTGATTGAGGTAAATAATGTAATAAAATAAAAAATAATTGTGAATGAAAAAATCATAAAAAGATGAAATGAAATGAAAAATAAGCGATTAAATAAAAATATTTGGGATTTTTCTGATAATTATACATAATTTTAGAAAATTGAGACATTGTGAAAAAAATTTTTTTTCATCAATTTTTCTATTTTTGAAGGTAAATTGAAAATTAAAATATACATATATATATTCATATATATATGTATATACATGTATATATATATATATATATATATATATATATATATATATATATATATATATATATATATATGTATATATATATTTATAAACATTCATATTGTGCATTAATATAATAGAATAAAAATGAAGGTAATTGGGGTAAATAATGTAATATAATAAAAAATGATTGTGAATAGAAAAAATTATAAAAAAATTTAATAAAATAAAAAATAAGCGAAAGAGTAAAAATATTTAGGATTTTTCTGATAATTATACATAATTTTAAAAAATTGAAATATTGTGGAAAAAATTTTTTTTCATCAATTTTCCTCTTTTTGAAAGTAGATTGGAAATTATGATATACATATATATATTCATATATATGTACATATATATATATATGTATATATATGTATATATAAACATATATCTATATATATATGTATATATATATTCATATATATTTATATTAAACAATAATATAATAAAATATAAATGAACGTAATTGAGGTAAATAATGTAGTGAAATAAGAAATGATTGTGAATGGAAAAAATTGTAAAAAGAATGAAATCATATGAAAAATAAGCGAATAATTAAAAATATTTAGGATTTTTCTGATAATCATACGTAATTCAAAAAAATTGAAATATTGTGGAAAAAAATTTTTTCTTTCAATTTCCCTTTTTTTAAAAGTAAATCGAAAATTATAATATACATATGTACACATATATATACATATGTATGTATATATATATATCCATATATGAACATATACATTAATATATATTTTTTCGACGAATTTTCATCTTCACATTAGTATATATATATATATATATATATATATATATATATGTGTATATACAAATATATATATATATATATACATACATAAATATATATGTATGTATATATATATTCATATATATTTATACTATACATTGACATAATAGAATATAAATAAAGGTAATTGAGGTGAATAATGTAATAAAATAAAAAATGTTTGTGAATAGAAAAAATTATAAAAAAATTAAATAAAATAAAAAATAAGCAAAAGAGTAAAAATATTTAGGATTTTTCTGATAATTATACATAATTTCAAAAAATTAAAATATTGTGGAAAAAATTTTTTTTCATTAAT
The DNA here is from genome assembly GCF_021901455.1 of Neodiprion lecontei. Taxonomy (NCBI): domain Eukaryota; kingdom Metazoa; phylum Arthropoda; class Insecta; order Hymenoptera; family Diprionidae; genus Neodiprion; species Neodiprion lecontei. The sequence continues at coordinate 3,523 of NW_025791846.1, forward strand.
TTTCCTTTTTCTGAAAGTAAAATGGAAATTATAATATACATATATATATATTTATACATATGTATATACATATATATATGTATATATATATTCATATATATTTATATTATACAATAATATAATGAAATATAAATGAAGGTAATTGAGGTAAATAATGTAGTGAAATAAAAAATGATTGCGAATGGAAAGAATTATGAAAAAAATGAAATAAAATAAAAAATGAGCAAATAATTGAAAATATTTAGGATTTTTCTGATAATTATGCGTAATTCAAAAAAATTGAAATATTTTGGAAAAAAATTTTTTCTTTCAATTTTCCTTTTTTTAAAAGTGAATCGAAAATTATGATACACATATGTACATATATATATACATATGTGTGTATATGTATATATATATCTATGTGTATATATATATATATTATATATATATGTATGTATATATATATTCATATATATTTATACTATACATTAATATAATAGAATATAAATGGAGGTAATTGAGGTAAATAATGTTATAAAATGAAAAATAATTGTGAATAGAAAAATCATAAAAAAATGGAATAAAATAAAAGACAAGCAAATAAATGAATATATCAGGGATTTTTCTGATAATTATACATAATTTTAAAAAATTGAAATATTGTGTAAAAAATTTTTTCTTATCAATTTCCCTCTTTTTGAAAGTAAACTGAAAATTATAACATACATATATATTCATATAAATATATATATGTATATATATATATATATGTATACATATGTATATATATTTGAATATATATATATATATACATATATAGATATAGATATATAGATATATATGTATATATGTATTTCTATATATTTATATTATACATGAATATAATAAAATATAAATGAAGGTAATTGAGGTAAATAATGTCATGAAATAAAAAATTATTGTGAATGGAAAAAATTATAGAAAAATAAAATAAAATAAAAAATCAGCGAATAATTAAAAATATTTAGGATTTTTCTGATAATTGTACATAATTTTAAAAAATTGAAATATTGTGGAAAAAATTTTTTTCTCTCAATTTCCCTTTTTTTAAAAGTAAATCAAAAATAATAATATACATATGTACATATATATATACACATGTATGTATATATATATATCTATGTGTATATATATATATATTATGTATATACATGTATGTATGTATATATTCATATGTATTTATACTATACATTAATATAATAGAATATAAATGAAGGTAATTGAGGTAAATAATGTAATAAAATAAAAAATAATTGTGAATAGAAAAATCATAAAAAAATGGAATAAAATAAAAAACAAGCAAATAAATGAAAATATCAGGGATTTTTCTGATAATTATACATAATTTTAAAAAATTGAGATATTGTGGAAAAAATTTTTTTTTATCAATTTTCCTCTTTTTGGAAGTAAATTGGAAATTATGATATACATATATATATTCATATATATGTACATGTATATATATATGTATATATATGTATATACATACATATATGTATATATATATGTATATATATATTCATATATATTTATATTATACAATAATATAATAAAATATAAATGAAGGTAATCGAGGTAAATAATGTAGTAAAATAAGAAATGATTGTTAATGGAAAAAATTGTGAAAAAAATGAAATGAAATAAAAAATAAGCGAATAATTAAAAATATTTAGGATTTTTCTGGTAATTATACGTAATTCAAAAAAATTGAAATATTGTGGAAAAAAATTTTTTCTTTCATTTCCCTTTTTTTACCAGTAAATCGAAAATCATAATATACATATGTACATATATATATCCGTATGTATGTATATGTATATATCTATATATATACATATACATTAATATATATTTTTTCGACGAATTTTCATCTTCACATCAATATATATATATACATATATGTATATATATATCTATGTGTATATATAAATATATATATATATACATACATATATATATACGTATGTATATATATATTCATGTATATTTATACTATACATTGATATAATAGAATATAAATAAAGGTCATTGAGGTAAATAATTTAATAAAATAAAAAATAATTGTGAATAGAAAAATCATGAAAAAATGAAATAAAATAAAAAACAAGCAAATAAATAAAAATATCAGAGATTTTTCTGATAAATATACATAATTTTAAGAAATTGAAATACTGTGGAAAAAATTTTTTTCCATCAATTTCCCTCTTTTTGAAAGTAAACAGAAAATTATAACATACATATATATTCATATATATATATATATATATATATATATATATATATATATATATGTATATATATGGTTATATATATATATATATATATATATATATATATATATAGATATATAGATATATATGTATATATGTAATTGTATATATTTATATTATACATGAATATAATAAAATATAAATGAAGGTAATTGAGGTAAATAATGTAATGAAATAAAAAATGATTGTGAATGGAAAAAATTATAAAAAAAATTAAATAAAATAAAAAATAAGCGAATGATTGAAAATATTTAGGATTTTTTGATTAATTATACATAATTTTGAAAAATTGAAATAATGTAACGAAAATTTTTTTTTCCAATTTCCGATTTTTCAAAATCAAATTCAAAATTATAATATACATATGTTCATATATAAATATACATATATAATTATGTATATATATATATATATATATATATATATATATATATATATATATATATATGTATATATATGGTTATATATATATATATATATATATATATATATAGATATATAGATATATATGTATATATGTAATTGTATATATTTATATTATACATAAATATAATAAAATATAAATGAAGGTAACTGAGGTAAATAATGTAATGAAATAAAAAATGATTGTGAATGGGAAAAATTATAAAAAAAATTAAATAAAATAAAAAATAAGCGAATGATTGAAAATATTTAGGATTTTTTGATTAATTATACATAATTTTGAAAAATTGAAATAATGTAACGAAAATTTTTTTTTCCAATTTCCGATTTTTCAAAATCAAATTCAAAATTATAATATACATATGTTCATATATAAATATACATATATAATTATGTATATATATATATATATACATATATATGAAGGTGATTGAGGTAAATAATGTAATAAAATAAAGAATCATTGTGAATGGAGAAAATTATGAAAACACGAAATCTAAAAAAAAATTAGCGAATAATTAAAAATATTTAGGATTTTTCTGATAATTATTCATAATCTTAAAGAATTGGAATATTGTGGAGAAAATTTTTTTCTCTCAATTTCCCTCTTTTTGAAAGTAAATTGAAAATCATGATATACATCTATATATTCATTATTATATATGTGTATATATATATAAATAGATATATATGTATATATATATTTATATTATACATTGATATAAGAGAATAAAAATAAAGGTAATTGAGGTAAATAACGTAATAAAATAAAAAATCATTGTGAATGGAAAAATCATAAAAAAATAGAAATAAAATGAAAAATAAGCGAATAAATAAAAATATTTGGGATTTTTCTGATAATTATACATAATTTTAGAAAATTGAGACATTGTGAAAAAAATTTTTTTTCATCAATTTTCCTCTTTGTGAAAGTAAATTGAAAATTATAATATGCATATATATATTCATATTTACATGTATATACATATATATATATATATATATATATATACGTATATATATATTTATATACATTTATATTATACCCTAATATAATAGAATGAAAATGAAGGTAATTGAGGTAAATAATGTAATTAAATAAAAAGTCATCGTGAATAGAAAAAATTATAAAAAAATTAAATGAAATAAAAAATAAGCGACCAATTGAAAATATTCAGGATTTTTCTGATAATTATACATAAGTTTGAAAAATTGAAATAATGTGAGAAAAATTTTTTTTTTTCCAATTTCCCATTTTTAAAAATTGAATTGAAAATTATAAGATACATATGTATATATATATATATATATACATATATATGAAGGTGATTGAGGTAAATAATGTAATAAAATAAAAATCATTGTGAATGGAGAAAATTATAAAAAAATTGAATAAAATAAAAAATAAGCGACTAGTTGAAAATATTCAGGATTTCTCTAATAATTATACATAATTTTGAAAAATTGAGATAATGTGAGGAAAATTTTTTTTTTCCCAATATCCCATTTTCAAAAATTGAATTGAAAATTATAAGATACATATGTATATACATATATATATATATATATATATATACATTTATATATATATGTGTGTATATATAAATATATATATATATACGTATATATATATTTATATACATTCATATTATACATGAATATAATAGAATATAAATGAAGGTGATTGAGGTGAATAATGTAATGAAATGAAATAAAAAATAAGCGAATGATTGAAAATATTCAGGATTTTTTAATAATCATACATAATTTTGAGAAATTGACATAATGTAGGAAAAATTTTTTTTTTCAATTTCCTATTTTTCAGAATCAAATTGAAAATTATAATATGCATATGTATATGTATATATATACATATATATTTATATACATATATATGAAGGTGATTGAGGTAAATAATGTAATAAAATGAAAAATTATTGTGAATGGAGAAAATTATAAAAACACGAATTGAAATAAAAAATTAGCGTATGATTGAAAATATTTAGAATTTTTCTGATAATTATACATAATTTGAAAAAATTGGAATACTGTGGAAAAAAATCTTTTCCTTTCAATTTCCCTCTTTTTGAAAGTGAATTGAAAATCATAATATACATCTATATATTCATATATATATGTGTATATATACATATATGTATATGTATATAAATAGATATATATGTATATATATATTTATATTATACATTAATATAAAAGAATAAAAATGAAGGTAGTTGAGGTGAATAATGTAATAAAATAAAAAATAATTGTGAATGGTAAAATCAAAAAAAAATGAAATGAAATAAAGAATAAGCGAATAATTGAGAATATTTAGGATTTTTCTGATGATTATACGTAATTCAAAAAAATTGGAATATGGTGGAAAAAAATTTTTTCTTTCAATTTCCCTTTTTTTAAAGTAAATCGAAAATTATAATATACATATGTACATATATATAAACATATGTATGTATATATATATATATCTATGAGTATATATATATATATATTACATATATATATGTATGTATATATATATTTATATATATTTATACTATACAATAATATAATAGAATATAAATGAAGGTAATTAAGGTAAATAATGTAATAAAATGAAAAATAATTGTGAATAGAAAAATCACAAAAAAATGGAATAAAATGAAAAACAAGCAAATAAATGGAAATACCAGGGATTTTTCTGATAATTATACATAATTTTAAAAAATTGAAATATTGTGGAAAAAATTTTTTTTTATCAATTTCCCTCTTTTTAAGAGTAAACTGCAAATTATAACATACATATATATACATATATACATAGACACATATATATGTATGTATATATTTATATACGTTCATAATATACATTAATATAATAGAATATAAATGAAGGTGATTGAGGTAAATAATGTAATGAAATAAAAAATGATTGTGAATAGAAAAAATTATAAAAAAATTAAATAAAATAAAAAATAAGCGAAAGAGTAAAAATATTTAGGATTTTTCTGATAATTATACATAGATTTAAAAAATTGAAATATTGTGGAAAAAATTTTTCTTCATCAATTTTCCTCTTTTTGAAAGTAGATTGGAAATTATGATATACATATATATATTCATATATATGCACATATATATATATATGTATATATATGTATATATATACATATATATATATAAATATATGTATATATATATTCATATATATTTATATTAAACAATAATATAATAAAATATAAATGAACGTAATTGAGGTAAATAATGTAGTGAAATAAGAAATGATTGTGAATGGAAACAATTGTAAAAAGAATGAAATAAAATGAAAAATGAGCGAATAATCAAAAATATATAGGATTTTTCTGATAATCATACGTAATTCAAAAAAATTGAAATATTGTGGAAAAAAATTTTTTCTTTCAATTTCCCTTTTTTTAAAAGTGAATCGAAAATTATGATACACATATGTACATATATATATACATATGTATGTATATGTATATATATATCTATGTGTATATATATATATATTATATATATATATGTATGTATATATATATTCATATATATTTATACTATACATTAATATAATAGAATATAAATGGAGGTAATTGAGGTAAATAATGTTATAAAATAAAAAATAATTGTGAATAGAAAAATCATAAAAAAATGGAATAAAATAAAAGACAAGCAAATAAATGAATATATCAGGGATTTTTCTGATAATTATACATAATTTTAAAAAATTGAAATACTGTGGAAAAAATTTTCTTCCATCAATTTCCCTCTTTTTGAAAGTAAACAGAAAATTATAACATACATATATATTCATATATATATATATATATATATATATATATATATATATGTATATATATGGTTATATATATATATATATATATATATATATATATATAGATATATAGATATATATGTATATATGTAATTGTATATATTTATATTATACATGAATATAATAAAATATAAATGAAGGTAATTGAGGTAAATAATGTAATGAAATAAAAAATGATTGTGAATGGAAAAAATTATAAAAAAAATTAAATAAAATAAAAAATAAGCGAATGATTGAAAATATTTAGGATTTTTTGATTAATTATACATAATTTTGAAAAATTGAAATAATGTAACGAAAATTTTTTTTTCCAATTTCCGATTTTTCAAAATCAAATTCAAAATTATAATATACATATGTTCATATATAAATATACATATATAATTATGTATATATATATATATATACATATATATGAAGGTGATTGAGGTAAATAATGTAATAAAATAAAAAATCATTGTGAATGGAGAAAATTATGAAAACACGAAATCTAAAAAAAAATTAGCGAATAATTAAAAATATTTAGGATTTTTCTGATAATTATTCATAATCTTAAAGAATTGGAATATTGTGGAGAAAATTTTTTTCTCTCAATTTCCCTCTTTTTGAAAGTAAATTGAAAATCATGATATACATCTATATATTCATTATTATATATGTGTATATATATATAAATAGATATATATGTATATATATATTTATATTATACATTGATATAAGAGAATAAAAATAAAGGTAATTGAGGTAAATAACGTAATAAAATAAAAAATCATTGTGAATGGAAAAATCATAAAAAAATAGAAATAAAATGAAAAATAAGCGAATAAATAAAAATATTTGGGATTTTTCTGATAATTATACATAATTTTAGAAAATTGAGACATTGTGAAAAAAATTTTTTTTCATCAATTTTCCTCTTTGTGAAAGTAAATTGAAAATTATAATATACATATATATATTCATATTTACATGTATATACATATATATATATATATATATATATATATATATATATATATATATACGTATATATATATTTATATACATTTATATTATACCCTAATATAATAGAATAAAAATAAAGGTAATTGAGGTAAATAATGTAATTAAATAAAAAGTCATCGTGAATAGAAAAAATTATAAAAAAATTAAATGAAATAAAAAATAAGCGACCAATTGAAAATATTCAGGATTTTTCTGATAATTATACATAAGTTTGAAAAATTGAAATAATGTGAGAAAAATTTTTTTTTTTCCAATTTCCCATTTTTAAAAATTGAATTGAAAATTATAAGATACATATGTATATATATATATATATATACATATATATGAAGGTGATTGAGGTAAATAATGTAATAAAATAAAAATCATTGTGAATGGAGAAAATTATAAAAAAATTGAATAAAATAAAAAATAAGCGACTAGTTGAAAATATTCAGGATTTCTCTAATAATTATACATAATTTTGAAAAATTGAGATAATGTGAGGAAAATTTTTTTTTTCCCAATATCCCATTTTTAAAAATTGAATTGAAAATTATAAGATACATATGTATATATATATATATATATATATATATATATACATTTATATATATATGTGTGTATATATAAATATATATATATATACGTATATATATATTTATATACATTCATATTATACATGAATATAATAGAATATAAATGAAGGTGATTGAGGTGAATAATGTAATGAAATGAAATAAAAAATAAGCGAATGATTGAAAATATTCAGGATTTTTTAATAATCATACATAATTTTGAGAAATTGACATAATGTAGGAAAAATTTTTTTTTTCAATTTCCTATTTTTCAGAATCAAATTGAAAATTATAATATGCATATGTATATGTATATATATACATATATATATATATTTATATACATATATATGAAGGTGATTGAGGTAAATAATGTAATAAAATGAAAAATTATTGTGAATGGAGAAAATTATAAAAACACGAATTGAAATAAAAAATTAGCGTATGATTGAAAATATTTAGAATTTTTCTGATAATTATACATGATTTGAAAAAATTGGAATACTGTGGAAAAAAATCTTTTCCTTTCAATTTCCCTCTTTTTGAAAGTGAATTGAAAATCATAATATACATCTATATATTCATATATATATGTGTATATATACATATATGTATATGTATATAAATAGATATATATGTATATATATATTTATATTATACATTAATATAAAAGAATAAAAATGAAGGTAGTTGAGGTGAATAATGTAATAAAATGAAAAATAATTGTGAATGGTAAAATCAAAAAAAAATGAAATGAAATAAAGAATAAGCGAATAATTGAGAATATTTAGGATTTTTCTGATGATTATACGTAATTCAAAAAAATTGGAATATGGTGGAAAAAAATTTTTTCTCTCAATTTCCCTTTTTTTAAAGTAAATCGAAAATTATAATATACATATGTACATATATATAAACATATGTATGTATATATATATATATCTATGAGTATATATATATATATATTACATATATATATGTATGTATATATATATTTATATATATTTATACTATACAATAATATAATAGAATATAAATGAAGGTAATTAAGGTAAATAATGTAATAAAATGAAAAATAATTGTGAATAGAAAAATCACAGAAAAATGGAATAAAATGAAAAACAAGCAAATAAATGGAAATACCAGGGATTTTTCTGATAATTATACATAATTTTAAAAAATTGAAATATTGTGGAAAAAATTTTTTTTCATCAATTTCCCTCTTTTTGAGAGTAAACTGCAAATTATAACATACATATATATACATATATACATATATCTATGTATATATATACATAGACACATATATATGTATGTATATATTTATATACGTTCATAATATACATTAATATAATAGAATATAAATGAAGGTGATTGAGGTAAATAATGTAATGAAATAAAAAATGATTGTGAATAGAAAAAATTATAAAAAAATTAAATAAAATAAAAAATAAGCGAAAGAGTAAAAATATTTAGGATTTTTCTGATAATTATACATAGATTTAAAAAATTGAAATATTGTGGAAAAAATTTTTCTTCATCAATTTTCCTCTTTTTGAAAGTAGATTGGAAATTATGATATACATATATATATTCATATATATGCACATATATATATATATGTATATATATGTATATATATACATATATATATATAAATATATGTATATATATATTCATATATATTTATATTAAACAATAATATAATAAAATATAAATGAACGTAATTGAGGTAAATAATGTAGTGAAATAAGAAATGATTGTGAATGGAAAAAATTGTAAAAAGAATGAAATAAAATGAAAAATGAGCGAATAATCAAAAATATATAGGATTTTTCTGATAATCATACGTAATTCAAAAAAATTGAAATATTGTGGAAAAAAATTTTTTCTTTTAATTTCCCTTTTTTTAAAAGTAAATCGAAAATTATAATATACATATGTACATATATATATACATATGTATGTATATATATATATCCATATATGAACATATACATTAATATATATTTTTTCGACGAATTTTCATCTTCACATTAGTATATATATATATATATATATATGTGTATATACAAATATATATATATATATACATACATAAATATATATGTATGTATATAAATATTCATATATATTTATACTATACATTGACATGATAGAATATAAATAAAGGTAATTGAGGTAAATAATGTAATAAAATAAAAAATGTTTGTAAATAGAAAAAATTATAAAAAAATTAAATAAAATAAAAAATAAGCAAAAGAGTAAAAATATTTAGGATTTTTCTGATAATTATACATAATTTTAAAAAATTGAAATATTGTGGAAAAAATTTTTTTTCATCAATTTTCCTTTTTCTGAAAGTAAAATGGAAATTATAATAAACATATATATATATTTATATATATGTATATACATATATATATGTATATATATATTCATATATATTTATATTATACAATAATATAATGAAATATAAATGAAGGTAATTGAGGTGAATAATGTAGTGAAATAAAAAATGATTGCGAATGGAAAAAATTATAAAAAAAATGAAATAAAATAAAAAATGAGCGAATAATTGAAAATATTTAGGATTTTTCTGATAATTATGCGTAATTCAAAAGAATTGAAATATTTTGGAAAAAAATTTTTTCTTTCAATTTCCCTTTTTTTAAAAGTGAATCGAAAATTATAATATACATATGTACATATATATATACATATGTATGTATATATATATATGTATACATATGTATATATATTTGAATATATATATATATATATATATATATATATATATTCATATATATTTATACTATACATTAATATGATAGAATACAAATGAAGGTAATTGAGGTAAATAATGTAATGAAATAAAAAATAATTGTGAATAGAAAAATCATAAAAAAATGGAATGAAATAAAGAATAAGCGAATAATTAAGAATATTTAGGATTTTTCTGTTGATTATCCGTAATTCAAAAAAATTGGAATATGGTGGAAAAAAATTTTTTCTTTCAATTTCCCTTTTTTTAAAAGTAAATCGAAAATTATAATATACATATGTACATATATATAAACATATGTATGTATATATATATATCTATGTGTATATATATATATATTACATATATATATGTATGTATATATATATTCATATATATTTATACTATACATTAATATAATAGAACATAAATGAAGGTAATTGAGGTAAATAACGTAATAAAATGAAAAATAATTGTGAATAGAAAAATCACAAAAAAATGGAATAAAATGGAAAACAAGCAAATAAATGGAAATATCAGGGATTTTTCTGATAATTATACATAATTTTAAAAAATTGAAATATTGTGGAAAAAATTTTTTTTCATCAATTTTCCTCTTTTTGAAAGTAGATTGGAAATTATGATATACATATATATATTCATATATATGTACATATATATATATATGTATATATATGTATATATAAACATATATCTATATATATATGTATATATATATTCATATATATTTATATTAAACAATAATATAATAAAATATAAATGAACGTAATTGAGGTAAATAATGTAGTGAAATAAGAAATGATTGTGAATGGAAAAAATTGTAAAAAGAATGAAATCATATGAAAAATAAGCGAATAATTAAAAATATTTAGGATTTTTCTGATAATCATACGTAATTCAAAAAAATTGAAATATTGTGGAAAAAAATTTTTTCTTTCAATTTCCCTTTTTTTAAAAGTAAATCGAAAATTATAATATACATATGTACACATATATATACATATGTATGTATATATATATATCCATATATGAACATATACATTAATATATATTTTTTCGACGAATTTTCATCTTCACATTAGTATATATATATATATATATATATATATATATATATGTGTATATACAAATATATATATATATATATACATACATAAATATATATGTATGTATATATATATTCATATATAATTATACTATACATTGACATAATAGAATATAAATAAAGGTAATTGAGGTGAATAATGTAATAAAATAAAAAATGTTTGTGAATAGAAAAAATTATAAAAAAATTAAATAAAATAAAAAATAAGCAAAAGAGTAAAAATATTTAGGATTTTTCTGATAATTATACATAATTTCAAAAAATTAAAATATTGTGGAAAAAATTTTTTTTCATTAATTTTCCTTTTTCTGAAAGTAAAATGGAAATTATAATATACATATATATATATTTATACATATGTATATACATATATATATGTATATACATATTTATATATATTTATATTATACAATAATATAATGAAATATAAATGAAGGTAATTGAGGTAAATAATGTAGTGAAATAAAAAATGATTGCGAATGGAAAAAATTATAAAAAAAATGAAATAAAATAAAAAATGAGCGAATAATTGAAAATATTTAGGATTTTTCTGATAATTATGCGTAATTCAAAAAAATTGAAATATTTTGGAAAAAAATTTTTTCTTTCAATTTTCCTTTTTTTAAAAGTGAATCGAAAATTATGATACACATATGTACATATATATATACATATGTATGCATATGTATATATATATCTATGTGTATATATATATATATTATATATATATATGTATGTATATATATATTCATATATATTTATACTATACATTAATATAATAGAATATAAATGGAGGTAATTGAGGTAAATAGTGTTATGAAATAAAAAATAATTGTGAATGGAAAGATCATAAAAAAATGGAATAAAATAAAAGACAAGCAAATAAATGAATATATCAGGGATTTTTCTGATAATTATACATAATTTTAAAAAATTGAAATATTGTGTAAAAAATTTTTTCTTATCAATTTCCCTGTTTTTGAAAGTAAACTGAAAATTATAACATACATATATATTCATATAAATATATATATGTATATATATATATATATGTATACATATGTATATATATTTGAATATATATATATATATACATATATAGATATAGATATATAGATATATATGTATATATGTATTTCTATATATTTATATTATACATGAATATAATAAAATATAAATGAAGGTAATTGAGGTAAATAATGTCATGAAATAAAAAATTATTGTGAATGGAAGAAATTATAAAAAAATGAAATAAAATCAAAAATCAGCGAATAATTAAAAATATTTAGGATTTTTCTGATAATTGTACATAATTTTAAAAAATTGAAACATTGTGGAAAAAATTTTTTTCTTTCAATTTCCCTTTTTTTAAAAGTAAATCAAAAATAATAATATACATATGTACATATATATATACACATGTATGTATATATATATATCTATGTGTATATATATATATATTATGTATATACATGTATGTATGTATATATTCATATGTATTTATACTATACATTAATATAATAGAATATAAATGAAGGTAATTGAGGTAAATAATGTAATAAAATAAAAAATAATTGTGAATAGAAAAATCATAAAAAAATGGAATAAAATAAAAAACAAGCAAATAAATGAAAATATCAGGGATTTTTCTGATAATTATACATAATTTTAAAAAATTGAGATATTGTGGAAAAAATTTTTTTTTATCAATTTTCCTCTTTTTGGAAGTAAATTGGAAATTATGATATACATATATATATTCATATATATGTACATGTATATATATATGTATATATATGTATATACATACATATATGTATATATATATGTATATATATATTCATATATATTTATATTATACAATAATATAATAAAATATAAATGAAGGTAATCGAGGTAAATAATGTAGTAAAATAAGAAATGATTGTCAATGGAAAAAATTGTGAAAAAAATGAAATGAAATAAAAAATAAGCGAATAATTAAAAATATTTAGGATTTTTCTGGTAATTATACGTAATTCAAAAAAATTGAAATATTGTGGAAAAAAATTTTTTCTTTCATTTCCCTTTTTTTACCAGTAAATCGAGAATCATAATATACATATGTACATATATATATCCGTATGTATGTATATGTATATATCTATATATATACATATACATTAATATATATTTTTTCGACGAATTTTCATCTTCACATCAATATATATATATACATATATGTATATATATATATCTATGTGTATATATAAATATATATATATATACATACATATATATATACGTATGTATATATATATTCATGTATATTTATACTATACATTGATATAATAGAATATAAATAAAGGTCATTGAGGTAAATAATTTAATAAAATAAAAAATAATTGTGAATAGAAAAATCATGAAAAAATGAAATAAAATAAAAAACAAGCAAATAAATAAAAATATCAGAGATTTTTCTGATGAATATACATAATTTTAAGAAATTGAAATACTGTGGAAAAAATTTTCTTTCATCAATTTCCCTCTTTTTGAAAGTAAACTGAAAATTATAACATACATATATATTCATATATATATATATATATATATATATATGTATATATATGGTTATATATATATATATATATATATATATAGATATATAGATATATATGTATATATGTAATTGTATATATTTATATTATACATGAATATAATAAAATATAAATGAAGGTAATTGAGGTAAATAATGTAATGAAATAAAAAATGATTGTGAATGGGAAAAATTATAAAAAAAATTAAATAAAATAAAAAATAAGCGAATGATTGAAAATATTTAGGATTTTTTGATTAATTATACATAATTTTAAAAAATTGAAATAATGTAACGAAAATTTTTTTTTCCAATTTCCGATTTTTCAAAATCAAATTCAAAATTATAATATACATATGTTCATATATAAATATACATATATAATTATGTATATATATATATATATACATATATATGAAGGTGATTGAGGTAAATAATGTAATAAAATAAAAAATCATTGTGAATGGAGAAAATTATGAAAACACGAAATCTAAAAAAAAATTAGCGAATAATTAAAAATATTTAGGATTTTTCTGATAATTATTCATAATCTTAAAGAATTGGAATATTGTGGAGAAAATTTTTTTCTCTCAATTTCCCTCTTTTTGAAAGTAAATTGAAAATCATGATATACATCTATATATTCATTATTATATATGTGTATATATATATAAATAGATATATATGTATATATATATTTATATTATACATTGATATAAGAGAATAAAAATAAAGGTAATTGAGGTAAATAACGTAATAAAATAAAAAATCATTGTGAATGGAAAAATCATAAAAAAATAGAAATAAAATGAAAAATAAGCGAATAAATAAAAATATTTGGGATTTTTCTGATAATTATACATAATTTTAGAAAATTGAGACATTGTGAAAAAAATTTTTTTTCATCAATTTTCCTCTTTGTGAAAGTCAATTGAAAATTATAATATACATATATATATTCATATTTACATGTATATACATATATATATATATATATATATACGTATATATATATTTATATACATTTATATTATACCCTAATATAAAAGAATAAAAATAAAGGTAATTGAGGTAAATAATGTAATTAAATAAAAAGTCATCGTGAATAGAAAAAATTATAAAAAAATTAAATGAAATAAAAAATAAGCGACCAATTGAAAATATTCAGGATTTTTCTGATAATTATACATAATTTTAAAAAATTGGAATACTGTGGAAAAAAATCTTTTCCTTTCAATTTCCCTCTTTTTGAAAGTGAATTGAAAATCATAATATACATCTATATATTCATATATATATGTGTATATATACATATATGTATATGTATATAAATAGATATATATGTATATATATATTTATATTATACATTAATATAAAAAAATAAAAATGAAGGTAGTTCAGGTGAATAATGTAATAAAATAAAAAATAATTGTGAATGGTAAAATCAAAAAAAAATGAAATGAAATAAAGAATAAGCGAATAATTGAGAATATTTAGGATTTTTCTGATGATTATACGTAATTCAAAAAAATTGGAATATGGTGGAAAAAAATTTTTTCTTTCAATTTCCCTTTTTTTAAAGTAAATCGAAAATTATAATATACATATGTACATATATATAAACATATGTATGTATATATATATATATCTATGAGTATATATATATATATTACATATATATATGTATGTATATATATATTTATATATATTTATACTATACAATAATATAATAGAATATAAATGAAGGTAATTAAGGTAAATAATGTAATAAAATGAAAAATAATTGTGAATAGAAAAATCACAAAAAAATGGAATAAAATGAAAAACAAGCAAATAAATGGAAATACCAGGGATTTTTCTGATAATTATACATAATTTTAAAAAATTGAAATATTGTGGAAAAAATTTTTTTTCATCAATTTCCCTCTTTTTGAGAGTAAACTGCAAATTATAACATACATATATATACATATATACATATATATATGTATATATATACATAGACACATATATATGTATGTATATATTTATATACGTTCATAATATACATTAATATAATAGAATATAAATGAAGGTGATTGAGGTAAATAATGTAATGAAATAAAAAATGATTGTGAATAGAAAAAATTATAAAAAAATTAAATAAAATAAAAAATAAGCGAAAGAGTAAAAATATTTAGGATTTTTCTGATAATTATACATAGATTTAAAAAATTGAAATATTGTGGAAAAAATTTTTCTTCATCAATTTTCCTCTTTTTGAAAGTAGATTGGAAATTATGATATACATATATATATTCATATATATGCACATATATATATATATGTATATATATGTATATATATACATATATATATATAAATATATGTATATATATGTTCATATATATTTATATTAAACAATAATATAATAAAATATAAATGAACGTAATTGAGGTAAATAATGTAGTGAAATAAGAAATGATTGTGACTGGAAAAAATTGTAAAAAGAATGAAATAAAATGAAAAATGAGCGAATAATCAAAAATATATAGGATTTTTCTGATAATCATACGTAATTCAAAAAAATTGAAATATTGTGGAAAAAAATTTTTTCTTTTAATTTCCCTTTTTTTAAAAGTAAATCGAAAATTATAATATACATATGTACATATATATATACATATGTATGTATATATATATATCCATATATGAACATATACATTAATATATATTTTTTCGACGAATTTTCATCTTCACATTAGTATATATATATATATATATATATGTGTATATACAAATATATATATATATATACATACATAAATATATATGTATGTATATATATATTCATATATATTTATACTATACATTGACATGATAGAATATAAATAAAGGTAATTGAGGTAAATAATGTAATAAAATAAAAAATGTTTGTAAATAGAAAAAATTATAAAAAAATTAAATAAAATAAAAAATAAGCAAAAGAGTAAAAATATTTAGGATTTTTCTGATAATTATACATAATTTTAAAAATTGAAATATTGTGGAAAAAATTTTTTTTCATTAATTTTCCTTTTTCTGAAAGTAAAATGGAAATTATAATAAACATATATATATATTTATATATATGTATATACATATATATATGTATATATATATTCATATATATTTATATTATACAATAATATAATGAAATATAAATGAAGGTAATTGAGGTGAATAATGTAGTGAAATAAAAAATGATTGCGAATGGAAAAAATTATAAAAAAAATGAAATAAAATAAAAAATGAGCAAATAATTGAAAATATTTAGGATTTTTCTGATAATTATGCGTAATTCAAAAAAATTGAAATATTTTGGAAAAAAATTTTTTCTTTCAATTTCCCTTTTTTTAAAAGTGAATCGAAAATTATAATATACATATGTACATATATATATACATATGTATGTATATATATATATATGTATACATATGTATATATATTTGAATATATATATATATATATATATAAATATATATATTCATATATATTTATACTATACATTAATATGATAGAATTCAAATGAAGGTAATTGAGGTAAATAATGTAATGAAATAAAAAATAATTGTGAATAGAAAAATCATAAAAAAATGGAATGAAATAAAGAATAAGCAAATAATTAAGAATATTT
Source organism: Neodiprion lecontei (assembly GCF_021901455.1). Taxonomy (NCBI): domain Eukaryota; kingdom Metazoa; phylum Arthropoda; class Insecta; order Hymenoptera; family Diprionidae; genus Neodiprion; species Neodiprion lecontei. The sequence goes on from NW_025791846.1 coordinate 21,769, forward strand.
AGGATTTTTCTGATGATTATACGTAATTCAAAAAAATTGGAATATGGTGGAAAAAATTTTTTCTTTCAATTTCCCTTTTTTTAAAAGTAAATCGAAAATTATAATATACATATGTACATATATATAAACATATGTATGTATATATATATATCTATGTGTATATATATATATATTACATATATATATGTATGTATATATATATTCGTATATATTTATACTATCTATTAATATGATTGAATATAAATGAAGGTAATTAAGGTAAATAATGTAATAAAATGAAAAATAATTGTGAATAGAAAAATCACAAAAAAATGGAATAAAATGAAAAACAAGCAAATAAATGGAAATATCAGGGAGTTTTCTGATAATTATACATAATTTTAAAAATTGAAATATTGTGGAAAAAATTTTTTTTCATCAATTTCCCTCTTTTTGAGAGTAAACTGCAAATTATAACATACATATATATACATATATACATATATCTATGTATATATATACATAGACACATATATATGTATGTATATATTTATATTTGTTCATAATATACATTGATATAATAGAATATAAATGAAGGTGATTGAGGTAAATAATGGAATAAAATAAAGAATAATTGTGAATGAAAAAATCATAAAAAGATGAAATGAAATGAAAAATAAGCGATTAAATAAAAATATTTGGGATTTTTCTGATAATTATACATAATTTTAGAAAATTGAAATATTGTGGAAAAAATTTTTTTTCATCAATTTTCCTCTTTTGAAAGTAGATCGGAAATTATGATATACATATATATATTCATATATATGTACATATATATATATATGTATATATATGTATATATAAACATGGATCTATATATATATGTATATATATATTCATATATATTTATATTAAACAATAATATTAAAGAATAAATGAACGTAATTGAGGTAAATAATGTAGTGAAATAAGAAATGATTGTGAATGGAAAAAATTGTAAAAAGAATAAAATCAAATGAAAAATAAGCGAATAATTGAAAATATTTAGGATTTTTTCTGATAATCATACGTAATTCAAAAAATTGAAATATTGTGGAAAAAAATTTTTTCTTTCAATTTCCCTTTTTTTAAAAGTAAATCGAAAATTATAATATACATATGTACACATATATATACATATGTGTGTATATATATATATATCCATATATGAACATATACATTAATATATATTTTTTCGACGAATTTTCATCTTCACATTAGTATATATATATATGTATATATATATATATGTGTATATACAAATATATATATATATACATACATGAATATATATGTATGTATATATATATTCATATATATTCATACTATACATTGACATAATAGAATATGAATAAAGGTAATTGAGGTCAATAATGTAATAAAATAAAAAATGTTTGTGAATAGAAAAAATTATAAAAAAATTAAATAAAATAAACAATAAGCAAAAGAGTAAAAATATTTAGGATTTTTCTGATAATTATACATAATTTTGAAAAATTGAAATATTGTGGAAAAAATTTTGTTTCATTAATTTTCCTTTTTCCGAAAGTAAAATGGAAATTATAATATACATATATATATATTTATATATATGTATATACATATATATATGTATATATATATTCATATATATTTATATTATACAATAATATAATGAAATATAAATGAAGGTAATTGAGGTAAATAATGTAGTGAAATAAAAAATGATTGCGAATGGAAAAAATTATAAAAAAAATGAAATAAAATAAAAAATGAGCGAATAATTGAAAATATTTAGGATTTTTCTGATAATTATGCGTAATTCAAAAAAATTGAAATATTTTGGAAAAAAATTTTTTCTTCCAATTTCCCTTTTTTTAAAAGTAAATCGAAAATTATGATACACATATGTACATATATATATACATATATGAACATATACATCAATATATATTTTTTCGACGAATTTTCATCTTCACATTAGTATATATATATATATATATATATATATATATGTGTATATACAAATATATATATATATATACATACATAAATATATATGTATGTATATATATATTCATATATATTTATACTATACATTGACATGATAGAATATAAATAAGGGTAATTGAGGTAAATAATGTAATAAAATAAAAAATGTTTGTGAATAGAAAAAATTATAAAAAAATTAAATAAAATAAAAAATAAGCAAAAGAGTAAAAATATTTAGGATTTTTCTGATAATTATACATAATTTTAAAAAATTGAAATATTGTGGAAAAAATTTTTTTTCATTAATTTTCCTTTTTCTGAAAGTAAAATGGAAATTATAATATACATATATATATTTATATATATGTATATACATATATATATGTATATATATATTCATATATATTTATATTATACAATAATATAATGAAATATAAATGAAGGTAATTGAGGTAAATAATGTAGTGAAATAAAAAATGATTGCGAATGGAAAAAATTATAAAAAAAATGAAATAAAATAAAAAATGAGCGAATAATTGAAAATATTTAGGATTTTTCTGATAATTATGCGTAATTCAAAAAAATTGAAATGTTTTGGAAAAAAATTTTTTCTCTCAATTTTCCTTTTTTTACAAGTGAATCGAAAATTATGATACACATATGTACATATATGTATACATATGTATGTATATGTATATATATATCTATGTGTATATATATATATATTATATATATATATGTATGTATATATATATTCATATATATTTATACTATACATTAATATAATAGAATATAAATGGAGGTAATTGAGGTAAATATTGTTATAAAATAAAAAATAATTGTGAATAGAAAAATCATAAAAAAATGGAATAAAATAAAAGACAAGCAAATAAATAAATATATCAGGGATTTTTCTGATAATTATACATAATTTTAAAAAATTGAAATATTGTGTAAAAAATTTTTTCTTATCAATTTCCCTCTTTTTGAAAGTTAACTGAAAATTATAACATACATGTATATTCATATAAATATATATATGTATATATATATATATATGTATACATATGTATATATATTTGAATATATATATATATATACATATATATATATAGATATATAGATATATATGTATATATGTATTTCTATATATTTATATTATACATGAATATAATAAAATATAAATGAAGGTGATTGAGGTAAATAATGTAATGAAATAAAAAATTATTGTGAATGGGAAAAATTATAAAAAAATAAAATAAAATAAAAAATTAGCGAATAATTAAAAATATTCAGGATTTTTCTGATAATTGTACATAATTTTAAAAAATTGAAATATTGTGGAAAAAATTTTTTTCTTTCAATTTCCCTTTTTTTAAAAGTAAATCAAAAATAATAATATACATATGTACATATATATATACACATGTATGTATATATATATATCTATGTGTATATATATATATATTATGTATATACATGTATGTATGTATATATTCATATGTATTTATACTATACATCAATATAATAGAATATAAATGAAGGTAATTGAGGTAAATAATGTAATAAAATAAAAAATAATTGTGAATAGAAAAATCATAAAAAAATGGAATAAAATAAAAAACAAGCAAATAAATGAAAATATCAGGGATTTTTCTGATAATTATACATAATTTTAAAAAATTGAGATATTGTGGAAAAAATTTTTTTTTATCAATTTTTCTCTTTTTGGAAGTAAATTGGAAATTATGATATACATATATATATTCATATATATGTACATGTATATATATATGTATATATATGTATATACATACATATATGTATATATATATGTATATATATATTCATATATATTTATATTATACAATAATATAATAAAATATAAATGAAGGTAATCGAGGTAAATAATGTAGTAAAATAAGAAATGATTGTTAATGGAAAAAATTGTGAAAAAAATGAAATGAAATAAAAAATAAGCGAATAATTAAAAATATTTAGGATTTTTCTGGTAATTATACGTAATTCAAAAAAATTGAAATATTGTGGAAAAAAATTTTTTCTTTCATTTCCCTTTTTTTACCAGTAAATCGAAAATCATAATATACATATGTACATATATATATTCGTATGTATGTATATGTATATATCTATATATATACATATACATTAATATATATTTTTTCGACGAATTTTCATCTTTACATCAATATATATATATACATATATGTATATATATATCTATGTGTATATATAAATATATATATATATATACATACATATATATATACGTATGTATATATATATTCATGTATATTTATACTATACATTGATATAATAGAATATAAATAAAAGTCATTGAGGTAAATAATTTAAGAAAATGAAAAATAATTGTGAATAGAAAAATCACAAAAAAATGAAATGAAATGAAAAACAAGCAAATAAATGGAAATATCAGGGATTTTTCTGATAATTATACATAATTTTAAAAATTGAAATATTGTGGAAAAAATTTTTTTTCATCAATTTCCCTCTTTTTGAGAGTAAACTGCAAATTATAACATACATATATATACATATATACATATATCTATGTATATATATACATAGACACATATATATGTATGTATATATTTATATTTGTTCATAATATACATTGATATAATAGAATATAAATGAAGGTGATTGAGGTAAATAATGTAATAAAATAAAAAATGTTTGTGAATAGAAAAAATTATAAAAAAATTAAATAAAATAAAAATAAGCAAAAGAGTAAAAATATTTAGGATTTTTCTGATAATTATACATAATTTTAAAAAATTGAAATATTGTGGAAAAAATTTTTTTTCATTAATTTTTCTTTTTCTGAAAGTAAAATGGAAATTATAATAAACATATATATATATTTATATATATGTATATACATATATATATGTTTATATATATTCATATATATTTATATTATACAATAATATAATGAAATATAAATAAAGGTAATTGAGGTAAATAATGTAGTGAAATAAAAAATGATTGCGAATGGAAAAAATTATAAAAAAAATGAAATAAAATAAAAAATGAGCGAATAATTGAAAATATTTAGGATTTTTCTGATAATTATGCGTAATTCAAAAAATTGAAATATTTTGGAAAAAAATTTTTTCTTTCAATTTCCCTTTTTTTAAAAGTGAATCGAAAATTATAATATACATATGTACATATATATATACATATGTATGTATATATATATATATGTATACATATGTATATATATTTGAATATATATATATATATATATAAATATATATATTCATATATATTTATACTATACATTAATATGATAGAATTCAAATAGAGGTAATTGAGGTAAATAATGTAATGAAATAAAAAATAATTGTGAATAGAAAAATCATAAAAAAATGGAATGAAATAAAGAATAAGCAAATAATTAAGAATATTTAGGATTTTTCTGATGATTATACGTAATTCAAAAAAATTGGAATATGGTGGAAAAAAATTTTTTCTTTCAATTTCCCTTTTTTTAAAAGTAAATCGAAAATTATAATATACATATGTACATATATATAAACATATGTATGTATATATATATATCTATGTGTATATATATATATATTACATATATATATGTATGTATATATATATTCGTATATATTTATACTATATATTAATATGATAGAATATAAATGAAGGTAATTAAGGTAAATAATGTAATAAGATGAAAAATAATTGTGAATAGAAAAATCACAAAAAAATGGAATATAATGAAAAACAAGCAAATAAATGGAAATATCAGGGATTTTTCTGATAATTATACATAATTTTAAAAATTGAAATATTGTGGAAAAAATTTTTTTTCATCAATTTCCCTCTTTTTGAGAGTGAACTGCAAATTATAACATACATATATATACATATATACATATATCTATGTATATATATACATAGACACATATATATGTATGTATATATTTATATTTGTTCATAATATACATTGATATAATAGAATATAAATGAAGGTGATTGAGGTAAATAATGTAATAAAATAAAAAATAATTGTGAATGAAAAAATCATAAAAAGATGAAATGAAATGAAAAATAAGCGATTAAATAAGAATATTTGGGATTTTTCTGATAATTATACATAATTTTAGAAAATTGAAATATTGTGGAAAAAATTTTTTTTCATCAATTTTCCTCTTTTTGAAAGTAGATTGGAAATTATGATATACATATATATATTCATATATATGTACATATATATATATATGTATATATATGTATATATAAACATGGATCTATATATATATGTATATATATATTCATATATATTTATATTAAACAATAATATATTAAAGAATAAATGAACGTAATTGAGGTAAATAATGTAGTGAAATAAGAAATGATTGTGAATGGAAAAAATTGTAAAAAGAATAAAATCAAATGAAAAATAAGCGAATAATTGAAAATATTTAGGATTTTTCTGATAATCATACGTAATTCAAAAAAATTGAAATATTGTGGAAAAAAATTTTTTCTTTCAATTTCCCTTTTTTTAAAAGTAAATCGAAAATTATAATATACATATGTACACATATATATACATATGTATGTATATATATATATATCCATATATGAACATATACATTAATATATATTTTTTCGACGAATTTTCATCTTCACATTAGTATATATATATATATATATATATATATATATGTGTATATACAAATATATATATATATATACATACATGAATATATATGTATGTATATATATTCATAAATATTCATACTATACATTGACATAATAGAATATAAATAAAGGTAATTGAGGTAAATAATGTAATAAAATAAAAAATGTTTGTGAATAGAAAAAATTATAAAAAAATTAAATAAAATAAACAATAAGCAAAAGAGTAAAAATATTTAGGATTTTTCTGATAATTATACATAATTTTGAAAAATTGAAATATTGTGGAAAAAATTTTGTTTCATTAATTTTTCTTTTTCCGAAAGTAAAATGGAAATTATAATATACATATATATATATTAATATATATGTATATACATATATATATGTATATATATATTCATATATATTTATATTATACAATAATATAATGAAATATAAATGAAGGTAATTGAGGTAAATAATGTAGTGAAATAAAAAATGATTGCGAATGGAAAAAATTATAAAAAAATGAAATAAAATAAAAAATGAGCGAATAATTGAAAATATTTAGGATTTTTCTGATAATTATGCGTAATTCAAAAAATTGAAATATTTTGGAAAAAAATTTTTTCTTCCAATTTCCCTTTTTTTGAGAGTAAATCGAAAATTATGATACACATATGTACATATATATATACATATATGAACATATACATTAATATATATTTTTTCGACGAATTTTCATCTTCACATTAGTATATATATATATATATATATATATATATATATGTGTATATACAAATATATATATATATATACATACATAAATATATATGTATGTATATATATATTCATATATATTTATACTATACATTGACATGATAGAATATAAATAAGGGTAATTGAGGTAA
>NW_025791847.1:0-97500 GCF_021901455.1 Neodiprion lecontei
TATATATACATGTATATATATATATACATATGTATACATCTATATCTATATATATATGTATATTATAATTTTCAAATTACTTTTAAAAAGAGGGAAATCGATAAAAAAAAAATTTCTCCACAATATTTCAAATTTTCAAAATTATGTATAATTATCAGAAAAATCAAAATTTTTTTATATGTTCGCATGTTTTTTATTTTATTTCATTTTTTATGATTTTTCCATTCACAATTATTTTTTATTATATGAAATCATTTACCTCAATTACCCACATTCATATTCTATTAAAGTTATGTATAATATAAATATATATATATATATATATATATATAAACATATGTATACATATATATATATATATATGCATATGTATATTATAATTTTCAATTTACTTTTGAAAAGAGGAAAATAAAAAAAAAAATTTTTTCCACAATATTTCAATTTTTTAAAATTATGTATAATTATCAGAAAAATCCCAATTTTTTTTATATATTTGCTTATTTTTTATTTTATTTCATTTTTTATGATTTTTCCGTTTACAATTATTTTTTATTTTTTGACATTATTTACCTCAATTACCTCTATTTATATTCTATTATATTAATGTGTAATATAAATATATATATATATATATATACATATATATATATATATTTATATGTATGTATATGTATATTATGATTTTCAATTGACTTTAAAACGAAGGAAACTTAAAAAAAAAAAAATTATTCTTACATTATTTCAATTTTTCAAAATTACGTATAATTTTCGGAAAACTCCTGAATATTTTTAATTATTCGCTCATTTTTTATTTTATTTCGTTCTTTCATAATTTTTTCCATTCTCAATCATTTTCAATTTCATCACATTATTAACCTCAATTACCTATATTTATATTTCATTATATTAATGTGTATTATGAATGTATATAAATATGTATAAACATGTAAGTCTATATATATACATATATATATACATATATATACACATATGTACATATATATACATATATATATGTATATATATATGTATGTATGTATGTTTACATATATATATATATATGAATATATATATGTAGATTATAATTTTCGGTTTACTTTTAAAAAGAGGGAAATTGATAAAAAAAAACTTTTTTCACAATATTTCGATTTTTTAAAATTATGTATGATTATCAGAAAAATTCCAAATATTTTTATCTATTCGCTTATTTTTTATTTCATTTCATTTTTTATGATTTTTCCATTCACAATTATTTTTTATTATATGACGTTATCTACCTCAATTACCTTCATTCATATTCTATTATAGTTACGTATGATATAAATATATATAAATATATATATACATATATATGTATTTATATAATATATATATATATATATATATATATATATATATATATATATGTACAAATATATACAAATATATGCATATATATATATATATATATATGAATGTATACATATATATATATAAATGAACATGTATATGTATATTATAATTCTCAGTTTACTTTTAAAAAGTGGGAAATCAATAAAAAAAAAATTTTTTCCATAATATTTCAATTGTTTAAGATTATGTATAATTATCAGAAAAATCAAAAATTTTTTCATATATTCGCTTATTTTTTATTTTATTTCATTTTTTATGATTTTTCCATTCACAATTATCTTTCATTATATGACATTATTAACCTCAATTACCTTCATTCATATTCTATTATAGTGATGTATAATATAAATATATATAAATATGTATATACATATATATGTATATATATATAGTATATATATATACATATATATATATACACATATTAATATATATATACATAATATAATTTTCAATTTACTTTCAAAAAGAGGGAAATTGGGAGAATAAAAATTTCTCCACAATATTTCAATTTTTTAAAATCATGTATAATCATCAGAAAAATCCTAAATATTTTCAATTATTCGCTTATTCTCTATTTTATTTCATTTTTTCATAATTTTTTTCATTCACAATCAATTTTCATTTTATTACATTATTTACCTCAATTACCTTCATTTATATTCTATTATATTAATGTATAATATAAATATATATAAATATATATATACAATTAAATCTACATATATACATAGACATATGTATATACATATATATATATATACATATATATGTATGTATGCATATATATATATACGAATATATATATATATGTATATTATAATTTTCCGTTTACTTTTCAAAAGAGGGAAATTGATAGAAAAAAACTTTTTCCACAATATTTCAATTTTTTAAAATTATGTATAATTATCAGAAAAATTCCATATAATTTCATTCATTCGCTTATTTTTCATTTTATTACATAATTGACCTCAATTACCTTTATTCATATTTCACTATATTAATGTATAATATAAATATATATAAACATATATATACATATAAACCTAAATATTATATCTAAATATATATATAATCTAAATATATACATATATATACATATATACACATTATTATGAATATATGTAAATATGTATATTATAATTTTCAGTTTACTTTTAAAAAGAGGGAAATTGATAGAAAAAAACTTTTTCCACAATATTCCAATTTTTGAAATTATGTATAATTATCAGAAAAATTCCACATATTTTTATTTATTCGCTTATTTTCATTCCATTTCATTTTTTTATGATTTATCCATTCACAATTATTTTTTATATTATGACATTATTTACCTCAATCACCTTCATTCATATTCTACTATAGTTACGTATATTATAAATATATATAACTATATAAATACATATATATCCATATATATATATATATATATACATATGAATATATATATATATATATATATACATACGTATATTATAATTTTCGATTTACTTTTAAAAAGAGGGAAATAAAGAAAAAAAATTTTCTCCACAATATTTCAATTTTTTAAAATTGTGTATAATTATCAGAAAAATCCCAAATTTTTTTATATATTCGCTTATTTTTTATTTTATCTCATTTTTCATGATTTTTCCATTCACAATTATTTTTTATTTTATGACATTATTTACCTCAATTACCGTCATTTATATTTTTTCATATTATTGTATAATATGAATATATATAAATATATATTTATATGTGTATATATATATATATATATATATATATATATATATATATATATATATATATATATATATATATATATATATATATACATGTATGTATATATATATATATATATGAATATATACACATATATATATGAATATATATATGTATATCATAATTTTCAATTCACTTTTGAAAAAAGGGAAATTGGAAGGAAAAAATTTTTGACACAATATTTCAATTTTTTAAAATTATGTACAATTATCAGAAAAATCTCAAATTTTGTCATTTATTCGCTTATTTTTTATTTCATTTCATTTTTTTATGATTTATCTATTCACGAATATTTTTCATTTTATTACATTATTGACCTCAATTACCTTTATTTATATTCTATTATATTAATGTATAATATGAATATATATAGATATATATACATATAAATCTATATATATATATATATATATACATATATATACATATATAAATATATATATATATATATGAATATATATATGTATATCATAATTTTCAATTCACTTTTAAAAAGAGGGAAATTGGGAGAAAAAAATTTTTTCCACAATATTTCAATTTCTTAAAATTATGTATAATTATCAGAAAAATTTTACATATGTTTATTCATTCGCTCATTTTTTATTTCATTTCATTTTTCTATGATTCATCCATTCACAATTAGTTTCTATCTTATTACATTATTTACCTCAATTACCTTTATTTATATTCTATTATATGAATGTATAATATTAATATAATTAAATATATATATACATATATATCTATGTAATCATATATATACATAGATATACATATATATATATACATATATATACATATCAATATATATATATGCATATTATAATTTTCAATTTAGTTTTGAAAATAGGAAAATTGAAAAAAAAAATTTTTTTCCGCAATATTTCAATTTCTCAAAATTATGTATGATTATCAGAAAAATCCCAAATTTTTTAATATATTCGCTTATTTTTTATTTCATTTCATTTTCTCATGATTCATCTATTCAGAATTATTTTTCATTCTATTACATTATCTACCTCAATTACCTTTATTTATATTCTATTATATTGATGTATAATATAAAAATATATGAATATGTATATACATATGAATCTATATATATATATACACATATATATACGTGTATATATATATATACATATGTATACATCTATATCTATATATATATGTATATTATAATTTTCAAATTACTTTTAAAAAGAGGGAAATCGATGAAAAAAAAAATTTCTCCACAATATTTCAAATTTTCAAAATTATGTATAATTATCAGAAAAATCAAAAATTTTTTTATATGTTCGCATGTTTTTTATTTTATTTCATTTTTTATGATTTTTCCATTCACAATTAATTTTTATTATATGAAATCATTTACCTCAATTACCCACATTCATATTCTATTAAAGTTATGTATAATATAAATACATATATATAAATATATATATATATATAAACATGTGTATACATATATATATATATATATATGCATATGTATATTATAATTTTCAATTTACTTTTGAAACGAGGGAAATTAAAAAAAAAAAATTTTTTCCACAATATTTCAATTTTTTAAAATTATGTATAATTATCAGAAAAATCCCAATTTTTTTTATATATTCGCTTATTTTTTATTTTATTCCATTTTTTATGATTTTTCCGTTTACAATTATTTTTTATTTTTTGACATTATTTACCTCAATTACCTCTATTTATATTCTAATATATTGATGCATAATACAAATATATATCAATATATATATACATATATGTCTATATATATATTTATATACATATGTATATATATATGTATACACATACATATGTGTGTTATAATTTTTAATTTAATTTCAAAAATCGAAAAATTGAAAAAAAAAAAATTTTCTCCCATTATTTCATTTTTTTAAAATTATGTATAATTATCAGAAGAATAAAAATTTTTTTTATATATTCGCTTTTTTTTTATTTTATTTCATTCTTCATGATTGTTCCATTCACAATTATTTTTTATTTTTTGACATTATTTACCTCAATTACCTTCAGTTATATTTTATTATATTGATGTATAATACAAATATATATCAATATATATATACATATATATTTATATATACATATGTATATATATATATATATATATACATATACATACATATTTATATATACATATGTATATATATATATATATATATACATATATATACATATGTATATTATAATTTTCAATTCAATTTTAAAAAATGGGAAATTGAAAAAAAAAAATTTTTCTCACATTATTTCAATTTTTTAAAATTATGTATAATTATTGAAGAAATCCTAAATATATTTGATTATTCGCCTATTTTTTATAATTTTTTCCATTCACAATCAACCTTTATTTCATTACATTATTTACCTCAATTACCTTTATTCATATTCTATTATATTAATGTATAATATGAATATATATAGATATATATACATATATATCTATATATATATATATATATATATATACATATATATACATGTATATATATATATATACATATGAATATATATATGTATATCATAATTTTCAATTTACTCTTAAAAAGACGGAAATTGGGAGAAAAAAATTTTTTCCACAATATTTCAATTTTTCAGAATTATGTATAATTATCAGAAAAATCCAAAATTTTGTCATATGTATGTATGTATACATATATATATATGAACACATATGTGTATATTATAATTTTCAGTTTACTTTTAAAAAGAGGGAAATCGATAAAAAAAAAATTTTTTTCACAATATTTCAATTTTTTAAAATTATGTATAATTATCAAAAAAATTCCATATAATTTCATTCATTCGCTTATTTTTTATTTCATTTCATTTTTTTACAATTTATCCATTCACAATTATTTTTTATTTCATTACATTATTCACCTCAATTACCTTTATTTATATTCTATTATAATAATGTATAATATGAATATATATAAATATATATATACATATATATCTATATATATATATATATACATATATATACATATATATATATATATATACATATGAATATATATATATGTATATTATAATTTTCCATTTACTTCCAAAAAGAGGGAAATTGGAAAAAAAATCTTTTCCACAATATTTCAATTTTTTTAAAATTATGTATAATTATCAGAAGAATTCCACATATGTTTATTCATTCGCTTATTCTTTATTTCATTTCATTTTTTTATGATTTATCCATTCACAATTAGTTTCTATCTTATTACATTATTTACATCAATTACCTTCATTTATATTCTATTATATGAATGTATAATATTAATATATATAAATATATATACACATATATATCTATATAATCATATATATACATAGATATACAAATATATATATATATATGCATATTATAATTTTCAATTTACTTTTGAAAAAAGGAAAATTGAAAAAAAAAATTTTTTTCCGCAATATTTCAATTTCTTAAAATTATGTATAATTATCAGAAAAATCCCAAATTTTTTTATATATTCGCTTATTTTCTATTTCATTTCATTTTTTCATGATTCATCTATTCAGAATTATTTTCTATTCTATCACATTATCTACCTCAATTACCTTTATTTATATTCTATCATATTAATGTATAATATAAAAATATATAAATATGTATATGCATATAAATCTATATATATATACATATATATACATGTATATATATTTATACATATATATACATCTATATCTATATATATATATATGCATATATATATATATACATATATATATATATATATATATATACATATGAATATATATATGTATATTATAATTTTCAAATTACTTTTAAAAAGAGGGCAATGGATGAAAAAAAATTTTTCCACAATATTTCAAATTTTTAAAATTATGTATAATTATCAGAAAAATCAAAAATTTTTTTATTTATTCGCTCGTTTTTTATTTTATTTTATTTTTTATGATTTTTCCATTTACAATTATTTTTTATTTTTTGACATTATTTACCTCAATTACCTCCGTTTATATTGTATTATATTGATGTATAATACAAATATATATCAATATATACATTCATATATATCTATATATATATTTATGTAAATATGTATATATATATTTATATATATATATACATATGTATATTATAATTTTCAATTTAATTTTAAAAAATGGAAAATTAAAAAAAAAAAAATTTTTCACTCATTATTTCAATTCTTTAAAATTATGCATAATTATTAAAAAAATCCCGAATATATTTGATTATTCGCCTATTTTTTATAATTTTCTCCATTCACAATTAACCTTTATTTCATTACATTATTTACCTCAATTACCTTCATTTATATTTTATTATATTAATGTATGATATAAATATATATGAATATACATATACATATATATCTATATATATATATATATATATACATATATATACATATATATACATATATATATATATGTATGAATGTATACATATTTATATATATGAACATGTATATGTATATTATAATTTTCAGTTTACTTTTGAAAAGAGGGAAATCGATAAAAAAAAATTTTTTCCACAATATTTCAAATTTTTAAAATTATGCATAATTATCAGAAGAATCAAAAATTTTTTCATATATTCGCTTATTTTTTATTTTATTTCATTGTTTATGATTTTTCCATTCACAATTATTTTTTATTTTTTGACATTATTTACCACAATTACCTTCATTTATATTTTATTATATTGATGTATAATACAAATATATATCAATATATATACATATATATTTATATATACATATGTATATATATATATATATATATATATACATATGTATATTATAATTTTCAATTCAATTTTAAAAAATGGGAAATTAGAATAAAAAAAATTTTTCTCACATTATTTCAATTTTTCAAAATTATGTATAATTATTAAAAAAATCCTGAATATATTTGATTATTCGCCTATTTTTTATAATTTTCTCCATTCACAATTAACCTTTATTTCATTACATTATTCACCTCAATTACCTTCATTTATATTTTATTTTATTAATGTATAATATAAATATATATAAATATATATATATACATATATATCTATATATATATATATATATATACAAATATATACAAATATATACATATATATATATATATATGTATGAATGTATACAAATTCATATATATGAACATGTATATGTATATTATAATTTACGATTTACTTTTGAAAAGAGGGAAATTAAAAAAAAAAATTTTTTTCGACAATATTTCAATTCTTTAAAATTATGTATAATTATCAGAAAAATCCCAAATTTTTTTATATATTCGCTTATTTTTTATTTTATTTCATTTTTTATGATTTTTCCATTCACAATTATTTTTTATTTTATGACATTATTTACCTCAAGTACCTTCATTTATATTTTATTATATTAGTGTATAATATAAATATATATAAATATATATATACATTTAAATCTACATATATACATATACATATATATACATATATATATATATATATATATATATATACATATATATGTATGTATGTATATATATATATATATACGAATATATATATATATGTATATTATAATTTTCAGTTTACTTTTAAAAAGAGGGAAATTGATAGAAAAAAACTTTTTCCACAATATTTCAATTTTTTAAAATTATGTATAATTATCAGAAAAATTCCACATATGTTTATTTATTCGCTTTTTTTTTATTTCATTCCATTTTTTCATGATTTATCCATTCACAATTAGTTTCTATCTTATTACATCATTTACCTCAATTACCTTTATTCATATTCTATCATATGAATGTATAATATTAATATATATAAATATATATATACATATATATCTATATAATCATATATATACATAGATATACATATATATATATATATATATGTATATCATAATTTTCAATTTACTTTCGAAAAAGGGAAATTGAAAAAAAAAAATTTTTCCTACATTATTTCAATTTTTCAAAATTATGTATAATTATTAGAAAAATCCTGAATATTTTCAATTATTCGCTAATTTTCCATTTTATTTCATTTTTTTATAATTCTTTCCGTTTACAATCATTTTTTATTTTATTACATTATTTACCTCAATTACCTTCATTTCTATTTTATTATATTAATGAATAATATAAATAGATATAAATATATATATACATATATATCTATATATGAATATATATATGTAAACATATATATACATATATATACATATATACAAATATATACATATATATATATATATATACATATATGTATATATTCATATATATATATAATAATTATATTCATTTCTGTATATATTCAAACAAAAAAAAATTTTTCTTCCAAAAATTTCTTTTTTTTTCAGAGCTGAATTCAAAATTGAAATATATATGTATATATATATATATATATGTATGTATATGTATAAATATATGTATTCATGCATGTGTACATATGTATATACATGTATATCATTATATGTGTACGTATGTATATACATGTATATTATTCATTAATTTAATTGGATATTAATAGAGGTATTTAAGTGAAATGATTCAATAAAATGAGCAAATAATTGATTTGAATAAATTATGTTTCTCAACGAATTATATTTATATTTTAATTGATATGTGAGCTTACGATAAAAAATACTTGGGATTTCTTGAATCATTATATCCATTTTCAATTAATTTAATTACTGTGACAAAATTTTTTTTTCCAAATTTCTCTTTCTACAAGGCAAATGAAAGATCATGATATATATATGTATATATTTCAATATTATACATTATTATAATTAAATATAAATACATTCATTTATATATGTATTAGACAATAATATAATTGAGTTTACATGAAATTAATAGGGTTAAAAAATTTAGAAAAATGAGGAAATAATCGATTTGAATGAATTATTTTTTCTAACAGATACTATTCATATTTAATGATCATGTGAGCAAATAATTAAAAAATACGTAGTATTTTTTGAATAATTATATTTATTTTTAATGAATTTATTGATTGTAACAAAATTTTGTCATTTTTCAACTTCTTTTCTTTTGAAAGTCAATGAGAATTCATAATACATATATATGTATGTATTTTAATATTATACATTGATATAATCCAATATAAATACATTCACTCATATATATCATACATTAATATAATCGAATATAAATGAAGGTTATTATGTTAAATATATCGAAAAGAAAAAAAAATAAATAATTAGAATGAATTATCTTTCTTAAATTGGAAAACAATTATTTACAGAAATTAAAAACATGGAATTGAATAAACGATCATTTATCTACCTGCATGTTTTCTCTTAACCTTACGAAAAGTTCTAATCTATTGTATGAATGTTCCAAATTACAATTCATCAAGTATATTGAACGGCATTTCGATTAATATGTGAGCAAAGAATCGTGCTCGTCTCAAGTCGACGCCGTCGCTGAGGGACTCTAGAACGATGCGCATTGCCTTTCGCTCGACTGTGACCGTGCCTAACACGTGTCTCTAAGGCCTCTAATCGTCTGCGGGACGCCCACTTTTGCCTCCCGCTCCACTCCGACGATGCTCGTGTCGAGTCCACACCGCCAACGATCGACTCTGGGACGAGGCGCTTTGCCTTTTGCTCGACCGTGACCGTACCTAACACGTCTCCTCAAGGCCTCTGAACGACTGCGGGACGACCTCCAACGCTTCCTGCTCCACTCTGACGATGCTCGTGTCAAGTCCTCACTGCCACTGATCGACTCTGGGACGACGCGCATTGCCTTTTGCTCGACTGTGACCGTGTCTGACACGAGTCCCTACTGCCTCCGATCGACTCTGGGTCGACGCGCATTGCCTTTTGCTCAACTGTGACCGTGCCCAACACGTGTCCCCACGGCCTCTGATCGACTGCGGGAGGCTATCCAACGCCTCCTGCTCCACTCTGACCGATGCTCGTGTCAAGTCCACATTGCCGCCGATCGACTCCGGGACTACGCGCATTGCCTTTTGCTTGACTGTGACCGTGCCTCACACGAGTCCCCACTGCCTCCGATCGATACTGGGACGACGCAAATTGCCTGTTGCTCGACTGTGACCGTGCCTAACACAAGTCCCCGTTGCCACCAATCGACTCTGGGACGACGCGCATTGCCTTTCGCTCGACTGTGACCGTGCCCAGCACGTGTCCCCACGGCCTCTGATCGACTGCGGGAGGCTATCCAACGCCTTCTGCTCCACTCTGACGATGCTCGTGTCAAGTCCACATCGCCGCCGATTGACTCAGGGACTACGCGCATTGCCTTTTGCTCGACTGTGACCGTGCCTCACACGAGTCCCCACTGCCTCCGATCAAACCTGGGACGACGCGCATTGCCTTTTGCTCGACTGTGACCGTGTCTAACACGAGTCCCCACCGCCTCCGATCGACCCTGGGACGACGCGCATTGCCTTCTGCTCGACTGTGACCGTGCCTCACACGAGTCCCCACTACCTCCGATCGACTCCGGGACGACGCGCATTGCCTTTTGCTCGACTGTGACCGTGCCCAACACGTGTCCCCACGGCCACTGATCGACCGCGAGAGGCTATCCAACGCCTCCTGCTCCACTCTGACGATGCTCGTGTCAAGTCCACATTGCCATCGATCGACTCTGGGACGACGCGCATTGCCTTTTTCTCGACTGTGACCGTGCCTCACACGAGTCCCCACTGCCTCCGATTGACTCTGGGACGACGCGCATTGCCTTTTCCTCGACTGTGACCGTGCCGAACACGAGTCCCTACTACCTCCGATCGACTCTGGGACGACGCGCATTGCCTTTTGCTCAACTGTGACCGTGCCCAACACGTGTCCCCACGGCCTCTGATCGACTGCGGGAGGCTATCCAACGCCTCCTGCTCCACTCTGACGATGCACGTGTCAAGTCCACATCGCCGCCGATCGACTCTGGGACTACGCGCATTGCCATTTGCTCGAATGCGACCGTGCCTCACACGAGTCCCCTCTGCCTCCGATCGACCATGGGACGCCGCGCATTGCCTTTTGCTCGACTGTGACCGTGCCTCACACGAGTCCCCTCTGCCTCCGATCGACCATGGGACGACGCGCATTGCCTTTTGCTCGACTGTGACCGTGCCTCATACGAGTCCCCACTGCCTCCGATCGATACTGGGACGACGCAAATTGCCTGTTGCTCGACTGTGACCGTGCCTAACACAAGTGCCCGTTGCCACCGATCGACTCTGGGACGACGCGCATTGCCTTTCGCTCGACTGTGACCGTGCCCGGCACGTGTCCCCACGGCCTCAGATCGAATGCGGGACGGCCTCCAACGCCTCTTGCTCCACTTCAACGATGCTCGTGTCGAGTCCCCACTGCCCCCTATTGATTCTGGGACGACGCGCATTGCCTGTTGCTCGACTGTGACCGTCCCCAACACGTGTCCCCACGGCCTCTGATCGACTGCGGGAGGCCATCCTACGCCTCCTGCTCCACTCTGACGATGCTCGCGTTAAGTTTACATTGCCACCGATCGACTCTGGGACGACGCACATCGCCCTCTGCTCGACTGTGACCGTGCCTAACACGAGTCCCCGCTGCCTCCGATCGACCCTAGGACGACGCTCATTGCCTTCTGCTCGACTGTGACCGTGTCTAACACGAGTCCTGACTGCCTCCGATTGACTCTGGGACGACGCGCATTGCCTGTTGCTCGACTGTGACCGTGCCTATCACAAGTCCCCATTGCCACCGATCGACTCTGGGACGACGCGCATTGCCTTTCGCTCGACTGTGACCGTGCCCAGCACGTGTCCCCACGGCCTCAAATCGACTGCGGGACGGCCTCCAACGCCCCTTGCTCCACTTCAGCGAAGCTCGTGTCGAGTCCCCACTGCCTCCTATTGATTCTGGGACGACGCGCATTGCCTGTTGCTCGACTGTGACCGTCCCCAACACGTGTCCCCACGGCCTCTCATCGACTGCGGGAGGCCATCCTACGCCTCCTGCTCCACTCTGACGATGCTCGCGTCAAGTCCACATTGCCACCGATCGACTCTGGGACGACGCGCATTGCCTTTTCCTCGACTGTGACCGTGCCTCACACGAGTCCTCACTGCCTCCGTTTGACTCTGGGACGACGCGCATTGCGTGTTGCTCGACTGTGACCGTGCTGAACACGAGTCCCCACTGCCTCCGATCGACTCTGGGACGACGCGCATTGCTTTTCCCTCGACCGTGACCGTGCCTAACACGAGTCCCCGCGAACTCTGATCGACTGCCTGACGCCCACCATCGCCTCCCGCCATACTCCAACGACGCTCATGTCGAATCACCACCGCCACCAATCGTCTCTGAGACGACGCGCATTGTCTTTTGACGGACCGTGAGCGTGCCTAACTCGTGTCCCCACGGCCTCTGATCGACTGCGGGAGGATATCTGACACCTCCTGCCTCACTGTTCCGATGCACGGTCACAGTCGAGCTCAAGGCGAAGCGCGTCGTCTCAGAGTCGATCGATGGCAATGTGGATTTGACCCGAACCAATGTTTGATGTCAGAGTGGAGCGGAAGGCGTTAAACGGCCTTTCGCAGTCGATCAGGGGCCGCGGGTACACGTGTTGGGCACGGTCACAGTCGAGCAGGAGGCAATGCGAGTCGTCCCAGAGTCGATCGGAGGCGCTAGAGACTCGTGTTAGGCACGGTCACAGTAGAGCAAAAGGCAATGCGCGTCGTCCCAGAGTCGATCAGAGGCACTGTGGACTCGTGTGAGGCACGGTCACAGTCGAGCAACAGGCAATGCGCGTCGTCCCAGAGTCAATCGGAGGCAGTCAGGACTCGTGTTAGACAAGGTCACAGTCGAGCAAAAGGCAATGCGCGTCGTCCCAGAGTCGATCTGAGGCAGTGGGAACTCGTGTTCGGCACGGTCACAGTCGAGCAAAAGGCAACGCGCGTCGTCCCAGAGTCGATCGGAGACAGTTGGGACTCGTGTTGGGCACGGTCACAGTCGAGCAAAAGGCAATGCGCGTCGTCCCAGAGACGATAGGAGGCGGTGGGGACTCGACAAGAGCATCGTAACAGTAAGGCAGGAGACGTTGGAGAGCGTCCCGCAGTCGATATGAGGTCGTGGGGACACACGAGTTAGGCACGGTCACAGTCGATCGGGAGGCAATGCATGTCGTCCCAGACACGATCAGTGGCAGTGTGGACATGATACGAGCATCGTCAGAGTGGAGCTAGAGACGTTAGAGGGCGACCCGCAGTCGTTCTGAAGCCGTGGGTACGCGTGTTAGGCATAGTCACAGTCGAGGAAACGGCGATGCACGTCGACCCAGAGTCGATCAGGAACAATCGGGACTCGACACGAGCATCGTTAGAGTAGAGCGCGAGGAGTTGAGGGGCCGAGTCCCCACTGCCACCTGTCGACTCTGGAATGACTCGCATTGCCTTTTGCTCGACTGTGACTGAGCCCAACGCGTGTCCCTACGGCCTCACATCGACTGCGGGACGACCTCCAACGCCTCCTGCTCCACTCTAACGATGCTCGCGTCAAGTCCACATCGCCGCCGATCGACTCCGGATCGACGCGCATTGCCTTTCGCTCGACTGTGACCGTGCCCAACACGTGTCGCCGCGGCCTCTGATCGACTGCCGGATGTACTTCATCGCCTTCCGCTCCACTCCAACGATGCTCGTGTCAAGTCCTCACTGCCACTGATCGACTCTGGGACGACGCGCATTGCCTGTTGCTCAACTGTGACCGTGCCCAGCACGTGTCCCCACGGCCTCAAATCGACTGCGGGACGGCCTCCAACGCCCCTTGCTCCACTTCAGCGAAGCTCGTGTCGAGTCCCCACTGCCTCCTATTGATTCTGGGACGACGCGCATTGCCTGTTGCTCGACTGTGACCGTCCCCAACACGTGTCCCCACGGCCTCTCATCGACTGCGGGA
Source organism: Neodiprion lecontei (assembly GCF_021901455.1). Lineage (NCBI taxonomy): Eukaryota > Metazoa > Arthropoda > Insecta > Hymenoptera > Diprionidae > Neodiprion > Neodiprion lecontei. Next base: position 15,108 of record NW_025791847.1, read on the forward strand.
GGCCATCCTACGCCTCCTGCTCCACTCTGACGATGCTCGCGTCAAGTCCACATTGCCACCGATCGACTCTGGGACGACGCGCATTGCCTTTTCCTCGACTGTGACCGTGCCTCACACGAGTCCTCACTGCCTCCGTTTGACTCTGGGACGACGCGCATTGCGTGTTGCTCGACTGTGACCGTGCTGAACACGTGTCCCCACTGCCTCCGATCGACTCTGGGACGACGCGCATTGCTTTTCCCTCGACCGTGACCGTGCCTAACACGAGTCCCCGCGAACTCTGATCGACTGCCTGACGCCCACCATCGCCTCCCGCCATACTCCAACGACGCTCGTGTCGAATCACCACCGCCACCAATCGTCTCTGAGACGACGCGCATTGTCTTTTGACGGACCGTGAGCGTGCCTAACTCGTGTCCCCACGGCCTCTGATCGACTGCGGGAGGATATCTGACACCTCCTGCCTCACTGTTCCGATGCACGGTCACAGTCGAGCTCAAGGCGAAGCGCGTCGTCTCAGAGTCGATCGATGGCAATGTGGATTTGACCCGAACCAATGTTTGATGTCAGAGTGGAGCGGAAGGCGTTAAACGGCCTTTCGCAGTCGATCAGGGGCCGCGGGTACACGTGTTGGGCACGGTCACAGTCGAGCAGGAGGCAATGCGAGTCGTCCCAGAGTCGATCGGAGGCGCTAGAGACTCGTGTTAGGCACGGTCACAGTAGAGCAAAAGGCAATGCGCGTCGTCCCAGAGTCGATCAGAGGCACTGTGGACTCGTGTGAGGCACGGTCACAGTCGAGCAACAGGCAATGCGCGTCGTCCCAGAGTCAATCGGAGGCAGTCAGGACTCGTGTTAGACAAGGTCACAGTCGAGCAAAAGGCAATGCGCGTCGTCCCAGAGTCGATCTGAGGCAGTGGGGACTCGTGTTCGGCACGGTCACAGTCGAGCAAAAGGCAACGCGCGTCGTCCCAGAGTCGATCGGAGACAGTTGGGACTCGTGTTGGGCACGGTCACAGTCGAGCAAAAGGCAATGCGCGTCGTCCCAGAGACGATAGGAGGCGGTGGGGACTCGACAAGAGCATCGTAACAGTAAGGCAGGAGACGTTGGAGAGCGTCCCGCAGTCGATATGAGGTCGTGGGGACACACGAGTTAGGCACGGTCACAGTCGATCGGGAGGCAATGCATGTCGTCCCAGACACGATCAGTGGCAGTGTGGACATGATACGAGCATCGTCAGAGTGGAGCTAGAGACGTTAGAGGGCGACCCGCAGTCGTTCTGAAGCCGTGGGTACGCGTGTTAGGCATAGTCACAGTCGAGGAAACGGCGATGCACGTCGACCCAGAGTCGATCGGGAACAATCGGGACTCGACACGAGCATCGTTAGAGTAGAGCGCGAGGAGTTGAGGGGCCGAGTCCCCACTGCCACCTGTCGACTCTGGAATGACTCGCATTGCCTTTTGCTCGACTGTGACTGAGCCCAACGCGTGTCCCTACGGCCTCACATCGACTGCGGGACGACCTCCAACGCCTCCTGCTCCACTCTAACGATGCTCGCGTCAAGTCCACATCGCCGCTGATCGACTCCGGATCGACGCGCATTGCCTTTCGCTCGACTGTGACCGTGCCCAACACGTGTCGCCGCGGCCTCTGATCGACTGCCGGATGTACTTCATCGCCTTCCGCTCCACTCCAACGATGCTCGTGTCAAGTCCTCACTGCCACTGATCGACTCTGGGACGACGCGCATTGCCTGTTGCTCAACTGTGACCGTGCCTAACGCAAGTCCCCGTTGCCACCGATCGACTCTGGGACGACGCGCATTGCCTTACGCTCGACTGTGACCGTGCCCAGCACGTGTCGTCACGGCCTCATATCGACTGCGGGACGGCCTCCAACGCCTCTTGCTCCACTTCAACGATGCTCGTGTCGAGTCCCCACTGCCTCCTATTGATTCTGGGACGACGCGCATCGCCTGTTGCTCGACTGTGACCGTCCCCAACACGTGTCCCCACGGCCTCTGATCGACTGCGGGAGGCCATCCTACGCCTCCTGCTCCACTCTGACGATGCTCGCGTTAAGTTTACATTGCCACCGATCGACTCTGGGACGACGCACATCGCCCTCTGCTCGACTGTGACCGTGCCTAACACGGGTCCCCGCTGCCTCCGATCGACCCTGGGACGACGCTCATTGCCTTCTGCTCGACTGTGACCGTGCCTCAGACGAGTCCCCACTACCTCCGATCGACTCTGGGACGACGCGCATTGCCTTACGCTCGACTGTGACCGTGCCTCACACGAGTCCTCACTGCCTCCGTTTGACTCTGGGACGACGCGCATTGCGTGTTGCTCGACTGTGACCGTGCTGAACACGAGTCCCCACTGCCTCCGATCGACTCTGGGACGACGCGCATTGCCTACTGCTCAACTGTGACCGTGCCTCGCACGAGTCCCCACTGCCTCCGATCGGCTCAGGGACGACGCGCATTGCTTTTCCCTCGACCGTGACCGAGCCTCACACGAGTCCCCACTGCCTCCGATCGACACTGGGACGACGCAAATTGATTTTTGCTCGACCGTGACCGTGCCTAACACGAGTCCCTACCGCCTCCGATCGACCCTGGGACGACGCGCATTGCCTTCTGCTCGACTGTGACCGTGTCTAACACGAGTCCTGACTGCCTCCGATTGACTCTGGGACGACGCGCATTGCCTGTTGCTCGACTGTGACCGTGCCTATCACAAGTCCCCATTGCCACCGATCGACTCTGGGACGACGCGCATTGCCTTTCGCTCGACTGTGACCGTGCCCAGCACGTGTCCCCACGGCCTCAAATCGACTGCGGGACGGCCTCCAACGCCCCTTGCTCCACTTCAGCGAAGCTCGTGTCGAGTCCCCACTGCCTCCTATTGATTCTGGGACGACGCGCATTGCCTGTTGCTCGACTGTGACCGTCCCCAACACGTGTCCCCACGGCCTCTGATCGACTGCGGGAGGCCATCCTACGCCTCCTGCTCCACTCTGACGATGCTCGCGTGAAGTCCACATTGCCACCGATCGACTCTGGGACGACGCACATCGCCCTCTGCTCGACTGTGACCGTGCCCAACACGTGTCCTCACGGCCTCTGATCGACTGCGGGAGGCTATCCAACGCCTCCTGCTCCACTCTGACGATGCTCGTGTCAAGTCCACATTGCCGCTGATCGACTCCGGGACTACGCGCATTGCCTTTTGCTCGACTGTGACCGTGCCTCGCACGAGTCCCCACTGCCTCCGATCGGCTCAGGGACGACGCGCATTGCTTTTCCATCGACCGTGACCGTGCCTAACACGTGTCCCCGCGGACTCCGATCGACTGCCTGACGCCCACCATCGCCTCCCGCCATACTCCAACGACGCTCGTGTTGAATCACCACCGCCACCAATCGTCTCTGAGACGACGCGCATTGTCTTTTGACGGACCGTGAGCGTGCCTAACTCGTGTCCCCACGGCCTTTGATCGACTGCGGGAGGCTATCCGACACCTCCTGCCTTACTGTTCCGATGCACGGTCACAGTCGAGCTCAAGGCGAAGCGCGTCGTCTCAGAGTCGATCGATGGCAATGTGGATTTGACCCGAATCAATGTTCGATGTCAGAGTGGAGCGGGAGGCGTTAAACGGCCTTCCGCAGTTGATCAGGGGCCGAGGGTACACGTGTTGGGCACGGTCACAGTCGAGCAAAAGGCAATGCGAGTCGTCCCAGAGTCGATCGGAGGCGGTAGGGACTCGTGTCAGGCACGGTCACGGTAGAGCAAAAGGCAATGCGCGTCGTCCCAGAGTCGATCAGAGGCACTGTGGACTCGTGTAAGGCACGGTCACAGTCGAGCAACAGGCAATGCGCGTCGTCCCAGAGTCAAACGGAGGCAGTCAGGACTTGTGTTAGACAAGGTCACAGTCGAGCAAAAGGCAATGCGCGTCGTCCCAGAGTCGATCAGTGGCAGGGGGGACACGACACAAGCATCGTCGGAGTGGAGCAAGAGGCGTTGGAGGCCGTCCCGCAGTCGATCTGAGGCCGTGGGGACACGTGTTGGGCACGGTCACAGTCAAGCGAAAGGCAATGCGCGTCGTTCCGGAGTCGATCAGTGGCGGGGGGACACGACACAAGCATCGTCGGAGTGGAGCAAGAGGCGTTGGAGGCCGTCCCGCAGTCGATCAGAGGCAGTGTGGACACGTATTGGGCACGGTCACAGTCGAGCAAAAGGCAATGCGCGTTGTCCCAGAGTCGATCAGTGGCAGTGAGGACTTGTGTTAGGCACGGTCACAGTCGAGCAGAAGGCAATGCGCGTCGTCCCGGAGTCGATCGGTGGCAGCGTGGACTCGACACGAGCATCGTCAGAGTGGAGCAGGAGGCGTTCAATGGCTTTCCGCAGTCGATCAGAGGCCGTGGGGACACGTATTGGGCACGGTCACAGTCGAGCAAAAGGCAATGCGCGTCGTCCCAGAGTCGATCAGAGGCAGTGGAGACTCGTGTGAGGCACGGTCACGGTCGATCAAAAGGCAATTGGCGTCTTTCCGGAGTCGATCGGTGGCGACGTGGACTCGACACGAGCATCGTCAGAGTTGAGCAGGAGGCGTTCGATGGCCTCCCGCAGTCAATCAGAGGCCTTGGGGACACGTATTAGGCACGGTCACAGTCGATCAAGAGGCAAAGCGCGTCGTCCCAGACACGATCAGTGGCAGTGTGGACATGATACGAGCATCGTCAGAGTGGAGCTGGAGACGATGGAGGGCGACCCGCAGTCGATCTGAGGCCGTGGGGACGCGTGTTAGGCTCGGTCACAGTCGAGCAAAAGGCAAGGCGCGTCGTCCCAAAGTCGATAGGAGGCGGTGGGGACTCGACAAGAGCATCGTACCAGTAAGGCAGGAGACGTTGGAGAGCGTCCCGCAGTCGATCTGAGGTCGTGGGGACACACGAGTTAGGCACGGTCACAGTCGATCGGGAGGCAATGCATGTCGTCCCAGACACGATCAGTGGCAGTGTGGACATGATACGAGCATCGTCAGAGTGGAGCTAGAGACGTTAGAGGGCGACCCGCAGTCGATCTGAAGCCGTGGGTACGCGTGTTAGGCATAGTCACAGTCGAGGAAACAACGATGCGCGTCGACCCAGAGTCGATCGGGAACAATCGGGACTCGACACGAGCATCGTTAGAGTAGAGCGCGAGGAGTTGAGGGGCCGAGTCCCCATTGCCACCTGTCGACTCTGGAATGACTCGCATTGCCTTTTGCTTGACTGTGACTGAGCCCAACGCGTGTCCCTACGGCCTCACATCGACTGCGGGACGACCCCCAACGCCTCCTGCTCCACTCTAACGATGCTCGTGTCAAGTCCAATTAGCCGCTGATCGACTCTGGGACTACGCGCGGTGCCTTTCGCTCGACTGTGACCGTGCCCAGCACGTGTCCCCACGGCCTCAAATCGACTGCGGGACGGCCTCCAACGCCCCTTGCTCCACTTCAGCAATGCTCGTGTCGAGTCCCCACTGCCTCCTATTGATTCTGGGACGACGCGCATTGCCTGTTGCTCGACTGTGACCGTCCCCAACACGTGTCCCCACGGCCTCTGATCGACTGCGGGAGGCCATCCTACGCCTCCTGCTCCACTCTGACGATGCTCGCGTTAAGTCCACATTGCCACCGATCGACTCAGGGACGACGCACATCGCCCTCTGCTCGACTGTGAACGTGCCCAACACGTTTCCCCACGGTCTCTGATCGACTGCGGGAGGCTATCCAACGCCTCCTGCTCCACTCTGACGATGCTCGTGTCAAGTCCACATAGCCGCTGATCGACTCTGCGACTACGCGCATTGCCTTTTGCTCGACTGTGACCGTGCCTCGCACGAGTCCCCACTGCCTCCGATCGGCTCTGGGACGACGCGCATTGACTTCTGCTCGACTGTGACCGTGCCCAACACGTGTCGCCGCGGCCTCTGATCGACTGCTGGATGTACTTCACCGCCTTCCGCTCCACTCCAACGATGCTCGCGTCAAGTCCTCACTGCGACTGATCGACTCTGGGACGACGCGCATTTTCTTCGCTCGACTGTGACCGTGCCCAACACGTGTCCCCACGACCTCAGATCGACTGCGGGACCTTCTCCAACGTCTCCTGCCTTACTGTTACGATGCTCTTGTCGAGTCCCCACCGCCACCTATCGACTCTGGGACGACGCGCATTGCCTTTTGCTCGACTGTGACCGTGCCTCACACGAGTCCCCACTGCCTCAGATCGACTCAGGAACGACGCGCATTGCCTCTTGATCAACTGTGAACGTGCCCAACACAAGTCCCCATTGCCACCGATCGACTCTGGGACGACGCGCTTTGCCTTTCGCTCGACTGTGACCGTGCCCAACACGTGTCCCCACGGCCTCAGATCGACTGCGGGACGGCCACCAACGCCTCTTGCTCCACTCCAACGATGCTTGTGTCGAGTCCCCCCTGCCACTGATCGACTCTGGGACGACGCGCATTGCCTTTCTCTCGACTGTGACCGTGCCCCACACGGGTCCCCACTGCCTCCGATCGACTCTGGGACGACGCGCATCGCCATTTTCTCGACTGTGACCGTGCCGAACACGGGTCCCTACTGCCTCCGATCGACTCTGGGACGACGCGCATTGCCTCTTTCTTGACTGTGACCGTGCCGAACACGAGTCCCCACTGCCTCCGATCGACTCCAGAACGACGCGCATTGCGTCACGTTCGACCTCGACCGTGCTCGTGTCAATCCCTTAATGCCTCAGGTCGACTCTAGAATGACTCGCATTGCCTTCTGCTCAACTGTGACCGTGCCCAACACGTGTCCCCACGGCCTCTGATCGATTGCGGGAGGCTATACAACGCCTCCTGCTCCACTCTGACGATGCACGGTCACAGTCGAGCTCAAGGCAAAGCGCGTCGTCCCAGAGTCGATCATAGGCAGTAAGGACTCGTGTTCGGCACGGTCACAGTCGAGAAAAAGGCAATGCGCGTCGTCCCAGAGTCGATCAGAGGCGGTGTGGACACGTGTGAGGCACGGTCACAGTCGAGCGACAGGCAATGCGCGTCGTCCCAGAATCAATAGAAGGCACTGGGGACTCGACACGTGCATCGTCGGAGTGGAGCAGGGGGCGTTGGAGGTCGTCCCGCAGTCGATGTAAGGTCGTGGGGACACACGAGTTAGGCACGGTCACAGTCGAGCAAAAGGCAATGCGCGTCGTCCCAGAGTCGATAGGAGGCGGTGGGGACTCGACAAGAGCATCGTACCAGTAAGGCAGGAGACGTTGGAGAGCGTCCCGCAGTCGATCTGAGGTCGTGGGGACACACGAGTTAGGCACGGTCACAGTCGATCGGGAGGCAATTCATGTCGTCCCAGACACGATCAGTGGCAGTGTGGACATGATACGAGCATCGTCAGAGTGGAGCTGGAGACGTTAGAGGGCGACCCGCAGTCGATCTGAAGCCGTGGGTACGCGTGTTAGGCATAGTCACAGTCGAGGAAACGGCGATGCGCGTCGACCCAGAGTCGATCGGGAACAATCGGGACTCGACACGAGCATCGTTAGAGTAGAGCGCGAGGAGTTGAGGGGCCGAGTCCCCATTGCCACCTGTCGACTCTGGAATGACTCGCATTGCCTTTTGCTTGACTGTGACTGAGCCCAACGCGTGTCCCTACGGCCTCACATCGACTGCGGGACGACCCCCAACGCCTCCTGCTCCACTCTAACGATGCTCGCGTCAAGTCCACATTGCCACCGATCGACTCTGGGACGACGCGCATTGACTTCTGCTCGACTGTGACCGTGCCCAACACGTGTCGCCGCGGCCTCTGATCGACTGCTGGATGTACTTCACCGCCTTCCGCTCCACTCCAACGATGCTCGCGTCAAGTCCTCACTGCGACTGATCGACTCTGGGACGACGCGCATTTTCTTCGCTCGACTGTGACCGTGCCCAACACGTGTCCCCACGACCTCAGATCGACTGCGGGACGCTCTCCAACGTCTCCTGCCTTACTGTTACGATGCTCTTGTCGAGTCCCCACCGCCTCCTATCGACTCTGGGACTACGCGCATTGCCTTTTGCTCGACTGTGACCGTGCCTCACACGAGTCCCCACTGCCTCCGATCGACACTGGGACGACGCAAATTGCCTTTTGCTCGACCGTGACCGTGCCTAACACGAGTCCCAACCGCCTCCGATCGACCCTGGGACGACGCGCATTGCCTCCTGCTCGACTGTGACCGTGTCTAACACGAGTCCTGACTGCCTCCGAATGACTCAGGGACGACGCGCATTGCCTGTTGCTCGACTGTGACCGTGCCTATCACAAGTCCCCATTGCCACCGATCGACTCTGGGACGACGCACATCGCCCTCTGCACGACTGTGACCGTGCCTAACACGAGTCCCCGCTGCCTCCGATCGACCCTGGGACGACGCGCATTGCCTTCTGCCCGACTGTGACCGTGCCTCAGACGAGTCCCTACTGCCACCGATCGACTCTGGAACGACGCGCAATGACTTTTTCTCGACTGTGACCGTGCCCAACACATGTCCCTACGGCCTCTGATCGACTGCGGGAGGCTATCCAACGCCTCCTGCTCCACTCTGACGATGCTCGTGTCATGTCCAATTTGCCGCTGATCGACTCTGGGACTACGCGCGGTGCCTTTCGCTCGACTGTGACCGTGCCCAGCACGTGTCCCCACGGCCTCAAATCGACTGCGGGACGGCCTCCAACGCCCCTTGCTCCACTTCAGCAATGCTCGTGTCGAGTCCCCACTGCCTCCTATTGATTCTGGGACGACGCGCATTGCCTGTTGCTCGACTGTGACCGTCCCCAACACGTGTCCCCACGGCCTCTGATCGACTGCGGGAGGCCATCCTACGCCTCCTGCTCCACTCTGACGATGCTCGCGTTAAGTCCACATTGCCACCGATCGACTCAGGGACGACGCACATCGCCCTCTGCTCGACTGTGAACGTGCCCAACACGTGTCCCCACGGTCTCTGATCGACTGCGGGAGGCTATCCAACGCCTCCTGCTCCACTCTGACGATGCTCGTGTCAAGTCCACATAGCCGCTGATCGACTCTGCGACTACGCGCATTGCCTTCTGCTCGACTGCGACCGTGCCTCGCACGAGTCCCCACTGCCTCCGATCGGCTCAGGGACGACGCGCATTGCTTTTTCCTCGACCGTGACCGTGCCTAACACGTGTCCCCGCGGACTCTGATTGACTGCCTGACGCCCACCATCGCCTCCCGCCATACTCCCACGACGCTCGTGTCGAATCACCACCGCCACCAATCGTCTCTGAGACGACGCGCATTGTCTTTTGACGGACCGTGAGCATGCCTAACTCGTGTCCCCACGGCCCCTGATCGACTGCGGGAGGCTATCCAACACCTCCTGCCTTACTGTTCCGATGCACGGTCACTGTCGAGCTCAAGGCGAAGCGCGTCGTCTCAGAGTCGATCGATGGCAATGTGGATTTGACCCGAACCAATGTTCGATGTCAGAGTGGAGCAGGAGGCGTTCAATGGCTTTCCGCAGTCGATCAGAGGCCGTGGGGACACGTATTGGGCACGGTCACAGTCGAGCAAAAGGCAATGCGCGTCGTCCCAGAGTCGATCAGAGGCAGTGGAGACTCGTGTGAGGCACGGTCACGGTCGATCAAAAGGCAATTGGCGTCTTTCCGGAGTCGATCAGTGGCGACGTGGACTCGACACGAGCATCGTCAGAGTTGAGCAGGAGGCGTTCGATGGCCTCCCGCAGTCAATCAGAGGCCTTGGGGACACGTATTAGGCACGGTCACAGTCGATCAAGAGGCAAAGCGCGTCGTCCCAGACACGATCAGTGGCAGTGTGGACATGATACAAGCATCGTCAGAGTGGAGCTGGAGACGATAAAGGGCGACCCGCAGTCGATCTGAGGCCGTGGGGACGCGTGTTAGGCTCGGTCACAGTCGAGTAAAAGGCAAGGCGCGTCGTCCCAAAGTCGATCCGCAGCAGTGTGGACTTGTGTTAGGCACGGTTCTCAGTCGAGCAGAAGGCAATGCGCGTCGTTCCAGAGTCGATCGACAGTTGGGACTCGTGTTAGGCACGGTCACAGTCGAGCAAAAGGCAATGCGCGTCGTCCCAGAGTCGATAGGAGGCGGTGGGGACTCGACAAGAGCATCGTACCAGTAAGGCAGGAGACGTTGGAGAGCGTCCCGCAGTCGATCTGAGGTCGTGGGGACACACGAGTTAGGCACGGTCACAGTCGATCAGGAGGCAATGCATGTCGTCCCAGACACGATCAGTGGCAGTGTGGACATGATACGAGCATCGTCAGAGTGGAGCTGGAGACGATGGAGGGCGACCCGCAGTCGATCTGAGGCCGTGGGGAGGCGTGTTAGGCTCGGTCACAGTCGAGCAAAAGGCGATGCGCGTCGACCCAGAGTCGATCGGGAACAATCGGGACTCGACACGAGCATCGTTACAGTAGAGCGCGAGGAGTTGAGGGGCCGAGTCTTCACCGCCACCTGTCGACTCTGGAATGACTCGCATTGCCTTTTGCTCGACTGTGACTGAGCCCAACGCGTGTCCCTACGGCCTCACATCGACTGCGGGACGACCCCCAACGCCTCCTGCTCCACTCTAACGATGCTCGCGTCAAGTCCACATTGCCACCGATCGACTCTGGGACGACGCGCATTGACTTCTGCTCGACTGTGACCGTGCCCAACACGTGTCGCCGCGGCCTCTGATCGACTGCTGGATGTACTTCACCGCCTTCCGCTCCACTCCAACGATGCTCGCGTCAAGTCCTCACTGCGACTGATCGACTCTGGGACGACGCGCATTTTCTTCGCTCGACTGTGACCGTGCCCAACACGTGTCCCCACGACCTCAGATCGACTGCGGGACCTTCTCCAACGTCTCCTGCCTTACTGTTACGATGCTCTTGTCGAGTCCCCACCGCCACCTATCGACTCTGGGACGACGCGCATTGCCTTTTGCTCGACTGTGACCGTGCCTCACACGAGTCCCCACTGCCTCAGATCGACTCAGGGACGACGCGCATTGCCTCTTGATCAACTGTGAACGTGCCCAACACAAGTCCCCATTGCCACCGATCGACTCTGGGACGACGCGCTTTGCCTTTCGCTCGACTGTGACCGTGCCCAACACGTGTCCCCACGGCCTCAGATCGACTGCGGGACGGCCACCAACGCCTCTTGCTCCACTCCAACGATGCTTGTGTCGAGTCCCCCCTGCCACTGATCGACTCTGGGACGACGCGCATTGCCTTTCTCTCGACTGTGACCGTGCCCCACACGGGTCCCCACTGCCTCCGATCGACTCTGGGACGACGCGCATCGCCATTTTCTCGACTGTGACCGTGCCGAACACGGGTCCCTACTGCCTCCGATCGACTCTGGGACGACGCGCATTGCCTCTTTCTTGACTGTGACCGTGCCGAACACGAGTCCCCACTGCCTCCGATCGACTCCAGAACGACGCGCGTTGCGTCACGTTCGACCTCGACCGTGCTCGTGTCAATCCCTTAATGCCTCAGGTCGACTCTGGAATGACTCGCATTGCCTTCTGCTCAACTGTGACCGTGCCCAACACGTGTCCCCACGGCCTCTGATCGATTGCGGGAGGCTATACAACGCCTCCTGCTCCACTCTGACGATGCACGGTCACAGTCGAGCTCAAGGCAAAGCGCGTCGTCCCAGAGTCGATCATAGGCAGTAAGGACTCGTGTTCGGCACGGTCACAGTCGAGAAAAAGGCAATGCGCGTCGTCCCAGAGTCGATCAGAGGCGGTGTGGACACGTGTGAGGCACGGTCACAGTCGAGCGACAGGCAATGCGCGTCGTCCCAGAATCAATAGAAGGCACTGGGGACTCGACACGTGCATCGTCGGAGTGGAGCAGGGGGCGTTGGAGGTCGTCTCGCAGTCGATGTAAGGTCGTGGGGACACACGAGTTAGGCACGGTCACAGTCGAGCAAAAGGCAATGCGCGTCGTCCCAGAGTCGATAGGAGGCGGTGGGGACTCGACAAGAGCATCGTACCAGTAAGGCAGGAGACGTTGGAGAGCGTCCCGCAGTCGATCTGAGGTCGTGGGGACACACGAGTTAGGCACGGTCACAGTCGATCGGGAGGCAATGCATGTCGTCCCGGACACGATCAGTGGCAGTGTGGACATGATACGAGCATCGTCAGAGTGGAGCTAGAGACGTTAGAGGGCGACCCGCAGTCGATCTGAAGCCGTGGGTACGCGTGTTAGGCATAGTCACAGTCGAGGAAACGGCAATGCGCGTCGACCCAGAGTCGATCGGGAACAATCGGGACTCGACACGAGCATCGTTAGAGTAGAGCGCGAGGAGTTGAGGGGCCGAGTCCCCATTGCCACCTGTCGACTCTGGAATGACTCGCATTGCCTTTTGCTTGACTGTGACTGAGCCCAACGCGTGTCCCTACGGCCTCACATCGACTGCGGGACGACCCCCAACGCCTCCTGCTCCACTCTAACGATGCTCGCGTCAAGTCCACATTGCCACCGATCGACTCTGGGACGACGCGCATTGACTTCTGCTCGACTGTGACCGTGCCCAACACGTGTCGCCGCGGCCTCTGATCGACTGCTGGATGTACTTCACCGCCTTCCGCTCCACTCCAACGATGCTCGCGTCAAGTCCTCACTGCGACTGATCGACTCTGGGACGACGCGCATTTTCTTCGCTCGACTGTGACCGTGCCCAACACGTGTCCCCACGACCTCAGACCGACTGCGGGACGCTCTCCAACGTCTCCTGCCTTACTGTTACGATGCTCTTGTCGAGTCCCCACCGCCTCCTATCGACTCTGGGACGACGCGCATTGCCTTTTGCTCGACTGTGACCGTGCCTAACACGAGTCCCCACTGTCTCCGATCGACTTTGAGACGACGCGCATTGCCTTTTGCTCGACTGTGACCGTGCCGAACACGAGTCTCCACTGCCTCAGATCGACTCTGGGACGACGCGCAATGCCTTTTGCTCGACTGCGACCGTGCCCAATACGTGTCCACACGGCCTCTGATCGACTGCGGGAGGCCATCGAACGCCTCCTGCTCCACTCTGACGATGCTCGTGTCGAGTCCTTACCGCCTCCTATCGACTCTGGGACGACGCGCATTGCCTTTTGCTTGACTGTGACCGTGCCCAACACGTGTTCCCACGGCCTCGGATCAACTGCGGGACGGCCTCCAACGCCTCTTGCTCCACTCCTACGATGCTTGTGTCGAGTCCCCCCTGCCACTGATCGACTCTGGGACGACGCGCATTGCCTTTTTCTCGACTGTGACTGTGCCTCACACGAGTCCCCACTGCCTCAGATCGACTCAGGGACGACGCGCATTGCCTCTTGATCAACTGTGACCGTGCCCAACACAAGTCCCCATTGCCACCGATCGACTCTGGGACGACGCGCTTTGCCTTTCGCTCGACTGTGACCGTGCCCAACACGTGTCCCCACGGCCTCAGATCGACTGCGGGACGGCCACCAACGCCTCTTGCTCCACTCCAACGATGCTTGTGTCGAGTCCCCCCTGCCACTGATCGACTCTGGGACGACGCGCATTGCCTTTTTCTCGACTGTGACCGTGCCCCACACGGGTCCCCACTGCCTCCGATCGACTCTGGAACGACGCGCATCGCCATTTTCTCGACTGTGACCGTGCCGAACACGGGTCCCTACTGCCTCCGATCGACTCTGGGACGACGCGCATTGCCTCTTTCTTGACTGTGACCGTGCCGAACACGAGTCCCCACTGCCTCCGATCGACTCCAGAACGACGCGCATTGCGTCACGTTCGACCTCGACCGTGCTCGTGTCAATCCCTCAATGCCTCAGGTCGACTCTGGAATGACTCGCATTGCCTTCTGCTCAACTGTGACCGTGCCCAACACGTGTCCCTACGGCCTCTGATCGATTGCGGGAGGCTATACAACGCCTCCTGCTCCACTCTGACGATGCACGGTCACAGTCGAGCTCAAGGCAAAGCGCGTCGTCCCAGAGTCGATCATAGGCAGTAGGGTCTCGTGTTCGGCACGGTCACAGTCGAGAAAACGGCAATGCGCGTCGTCCCAGAGTCGATCAGAGGCGGTGTGGACACGTGTGAGGCACGGTCACAGTCGAGCGACAGGCAATGCGCGTCGTCCCAAAATCAATAGAAGGCACTGGGGACTCGACACGTGCATCGTCGGAGTGGAGCAGGGGGCGTTGGAGGTCGTTCCGCAGTCGATGTAAGGTCGTGGGGACACACGAGTTAGGCACGGTCACAGTCGAGCATAAGGCAATGCGCGTCGTCCCAGAGTCGATCGGTGGCGACGGGGACTTGTGTTCGGCACGGTCACAGTTGAGCAACAGGCAATGCGCGTCGTCCCAGAGTCAATCGTAGGCATTCAGGACTCGTGTTAGACACAGTCACAGTCGAGCGGAAGGCAATGCGCGTCGATCCGGAGTCGATCAGTGGCAGGTGGGTCTCGACACGAGCATCGTTGGAGTGGAACAAGAGGCGTTGGAGGCCGTCCCGCAGTTGATCCGAGGCAGTGGGGACACGTGTTGGGTACGGTCACAGTCGAGCGGAAGGCAATGCGCGTCGTCCCAGAGTCGATCGGTGGCAATGGGGACCTGTATTAGGCACGGTCACAGTCGAGCAACAGGCAATGCGCGTCGTCCCAGAGTCAATCGGAGGCAGTCAGGACCCGTGTTAGACACGGTCACAGTCGAGCAAAAGGCAATGCGCGTCGTCCCAGAGTCAATCAGTGGCAGTGAGGACTTGACACGAGCATCGTTGGAGTGGAGCAAGAGGCGTTGGAGGCCGTCCCGCAGTCGATCTGAGGCCGTGGGGACACGTGTTGGGCACGGTCACAGTCAAGCGAAAGGCAATGCGCGTCGTTCCGGAGTCGATCGGTGGCAGGGGGGACTCGACACAAGCATCGTTGGAGTGGAGCAAGAGGCGTCGAAGGCCGTCCCAGTGTCGATCGGAGGCAGTGGGGACTCGTGTGAGGCGGGGTCACAGACGAGCAAAAGGCAATGCGCGTAGTCCCAGAGTCAACCGGCGGCGAAGTGGACCTGACACGAGCATCGTCAGAGTGGAGCAAGAGGCGTTGGAGGCCGTCCCGCAGTCGATCTGAGGCCGTGGGGACACGTGTTGGGCACGGTCACAGTCAAGCGAAAGGCAATGCGCGTCGTTCCGGAGTCGATCAGTGGCAGGGGGGAAACGACACAAGCATCGTTGGAGTGGAGCAAGAGGCGTTGGAGGCCGTCCCGCAGTCGATCAGAGGCCGTGTGGACACGTATTGGGCACGGTCACAGTCGAGCAAAAGGCATTGCGCGTCGTCCCAGAGTCGATCTGAGGCAGTGGGGACTCGTGTTCGGCACTGTCACAGTCGAGCAAAAGGCAATGCGCGTCGTCCCAGAGTCGATCGGAGACAGTGGGGACTCGTGTTAGGCACGGTCACAGTCGAGCAAAAGGCAATGCGCGTCGCCCCAGAGTCGATAGGAGGCGGTGGGGACTCGACAAGAGCATCGTAACAGTAAGGCAGGAGACGTGGAGAGCGTCCCGCAGTCGATCTGAGGTCGTGGGGACACACGAGTTAGGCACGGTCACAGTCGATCGGGAGGCAATGCATGTCGTCCCAGACACGATCAGTGGCAGTGTGGACATGATACGAGCATCGTCAGAGTGGAGCTAGAGACGTTAGAGGGCGACCCGCAGTCGATCTGAAGCCGTGGGTACGCGTGTTAGGCATAGTCACAGTCGAGGAAACGGCGATGCGCGTCGACCCAGAGTCGATCGGGAACAATCGGGACTCGACACGAGCATCGTTAGAGTAGAGCGCGAGGAGTTGAGGGGCCGTCCCGCAGTCGATCTGAGGCCGTGGGGACACGTGTTGGGCACGGTCACAGTCGAGAAAAAGGCAATGCGCGTCGTCCCAGAGTCGATCAGAGGCGGTGTGGACACGTGTGAGGCACGGTCACAGTCGAGCGACAGGCAATGCGCGTCGTCCCAGAATCAATAGAAGGCACTGGGGACTCGACACGTGCATCGTCGGAGTGGAGTGTGACGTCCCAGACGCACTAGTCAACAAAAAAAAACAATTCTTAACGTTGACGCACGCGGAGCGACACTGCAATAACGGAGCCCTGTTTTATTTGAGGGACCCGGGCCCCCGCTATGGATTATATTCGTCGTTTAGGATGATATGGGGTAACGTAAATGAGCGTCTTACCTTTAGTCGAGGTAGATGGTCTCTGGTTCGGAGTCCAAGTCGATAGCTTCCGGCTCTTCTACCCAGTCGTATACGGTTGGTACAGGGAACAGCTTCCTCCTAATGTCGATTTGCTCGTATAACAGCCCCTCGCTGACTCTGGTAACCGTCTGTGTGACTTCACGTTCTACGCCGTGAGTTGAGAACGGGTGGTCAACCTTGGGTTGGCTGGATGCGTGCGACGAGAAAGAGCCCGATTCTTCGTTAGAGCTAGGTTGTGTATAGATCGGAAGGATCTCTACTGGACCGTTGATACGTTTGATTCTGGCTTGTAATATAGCTTGCTTCTTAGCCCGTAGTCGTCGGCCTGCGCGATGTCTATTCTTACGACCGTGACGTTTACTGGACTTTGACATCTACCGATATAGAAAGGGGTAGGAGTTAATTAACTTGGAAAAGCTAGTTTTACAAGCTTAATTAAGTCAGCGTCTCCGCTAACAACCAATGTTAATGTGGGTAAAAGGGAATTACCTTGGAATATTCACTGACTCTAGTTTTAGGTTCAAGAAATGAGAACTCGATGAAATAAATCTTTGTGTTTAGTATATTGTTACAGATAATTCGAAAAAGGTACAGTATTTAATATTCTAGTCGCGTATATTAAGAGTTTACGTTAAACAGAGCGCTTAAGCTATAGCGAATGTATACTAGTTCTAAACGTGCAAGTCAACTGTGCGACTCGTAGAGATTTACAAGAACTAGCGAATGTGTACAAGTTCTAAACGTGCAAGCTAACTGTGTAACTCGTAGAGATTTACAAGAACTCGACTGGTCTGCTTGAAGCGCGGATGAGAAGTGATGTCCAGGGTGCGAAGCGTCGACCGTCTCAGCTCTCGAGTGTCCTGGTGCGCATGCGCGGGGCGATGGTGCGCACGCCGCTGGCCTGCCTTGACGCGCTCGGTGTCACGTAGGCGCGCGTGACGTCAGAGCCTTGGAATGCGGCTCTTTGTTGGCGGAGTCCCGTTAGGTCCGACCTGTTGCTGCCTGCTTGCGTGCACGTGTTCGGGGTCCGGCGCCGACTTGTCGCTGCCTGCCTGCTTGCACGTGTTCGGGGCCTGACGTCATGCTGTGAGGGTTGTCTGGTTCATGGCCCTGTTGTAAACCGGTCCCTGGCTAAGTGCGGGTCTGGCTTTCATCCCTGTTTATGGCGGTCGAGTAGAACAGGTTTTTCCCGCTCGACCCTTGGCCTTTGTTCTGAGTTGGCGTCGGTCCGTCGGCCTGGGCTGGAATTGTTTGGCTCAGTTTCTCCTCGGGTATCGGATCGCCGCGTCGATGTTTCCTCTTAAGTGCTTCTCGGTACTTGGACGATTTATTGCTTCCGTCTGTTTAGTGTACCGAGGTCCGGGGCTGTTTAGTCTAGAGCGTATCTTAACTATGCAAAATCTTATCTTTACTAGGATGAACGCTCAGCGGGTGTTTATGTTAGGGTTCGCCTACGAACCTTTGTTTAAGTGCTTCGAGTCCCGCTGGCCGCTCTGGTTACAGTTATTTATTTATTCTAACAAATGTGGTTATTTCTAAGAAGTGCACGTGGTCGAGCGCTGGTCGTGCGGAATGTCACGTAGGCCTGCTGAAGGCGTATTTCGGATGAAGGGATGAGGTTTCCCTTTTGCGCGTCGATGACGTGTACTCCTTTTATGTAATATGAATATGAGTATATTATATTTATGGGTAAGTTTATACGATTGTTTATTATATCGTTTATTTCATCATTCGTAATAAGACGGCATGATAATTATGAGTATGCATATATATGTGTACATTCCTAAATAGCGCGATGTGCGTGTATTTCTCATAGTGTAGTATATGATGAGCGGGCGAGCCAAGATGGCGGCCTCTTAGCACGACTGTGAATATGGCTTGCTGCCTGGTGCTTTCTGCCGGGTACGCCATGTTGCCTTGCTCTTCGCTTATGAGATATTATAATGTATTCCTACATCTTAGGTATGATACAGGTATGTGTTATGCTAATAGTAGTATACTCGAGGTAAGAGAGCAACAGTTTTAGTATGATAATAGGAAAAATATGTATATGGTAGACGTTCTTCCGGGGACGTCACAGGAGCAGGGGGCGTTGGAGGTCGTCCCGCAGTCGATGTCAGGTCGTGGGGACACACGAGTTAGGCACGGTCACAGTCGAGCAAAAGGCAATGCGCGTCGTCCTAGAGTCGATAGGAGGCGGTGGGGACTCGACAAGAGCATCGTCGGAGTGGAGCAGGGGGCGTTGGAGGTCGTCCCGCAGTCGATGTAAGGTCGTGGGGACACACGAGTTAGGCACGGTCACAGTCGAACAAAAGGCAATGCGCGTCGTCCTAGAGTCGATCGGTGGCGACGGGGACTTGTGTTCGGCACGGTCACAGTTGAGCAACAGGCAATGCGCGTCGTCCCAGAGTCAATCGTAGGCATTCAGGACTCGTGTTAGACACAGTCACAGTCGAGCGGAAGGCAATGCGCGTCGATCCGGAGTCGATCAGTGGCAGGTGGGTCTCGACACGAGCATCGTTGGAGTGGAACAAGAGGCGTTGGAGGCCGTCCCGCAGTTGATCCGAGGCCGTGGGGACACGTGTTGGGTACGGTCACAGTCGAGCGGAAGGCAATGCGCGTCGTCCCAGAGTCGATCGGTGGCAATGGGGACTTGTATTAGGCACGGTCACAGTCGAGCAACAGGCAATGCGCGTCGTCCCAGAGTCAATCGGAGGCAGTCAGGACCCGTGTTAGACACGGTCACAGTCGAGCAAAAGGCAATGCGCGTCGTCCCAGAGTCAATCAGTGGCAGTGAGGACTTGACACGAGCATCGTTGGAGTGGAGCAAAAGGCGTTGGAGGCCGTCCCGCAGTCGATCTGAGGCCGTGGGGACACGTGTTGGGCACGGTCACAGTCAAGCGAAAGGCAATGCGCGTCGTTCCGGAGTCGATCAGTGGCAGGGGGGACACGACACAAGCATCGTTGGAGTGGAGCAAGAGGCGTTGGAGGCCGTCCCGCAGTCGATCAGAGGCCGTGTGGACACGTATTGGGCACGGTCACAGTCGAGCAAAAGGCATTGCGCGTCGTCCCAGAGTCGATAGGAGGCGGTGGGGACTCGACACGAGCATCGTCAGAGTGGAGCAGGAGGCGTTCGATGGCCTCCCGCAGTCGATCAGAGGCCGTGTGGACACGTATTGGGCACGGTCACAGTTGAGCAAAAGGCATTGCGCGTCGTCCCAGAGTCGATCTGAGGCAGTGAAGACTCGTGTTCGGCACGGTCACAGTCGAGCAAAAGGCAATGCGCGTCGTCTCAAAGTCGATCGGAGACAGTGGGGACTCGTGTTAGGCACGGTCACAGTCGAGCAAAAGGCAATGCGCGTCGTCCCGGAGTCGATAGGAGGCGGTGGGGACTCGACAAGAGCATCGTAACAGTAAGGCAGGAGACGTTGGAGAGCGTCCCGCAGTCGATCTGAGGTCGTGGGGACACGTGTTGGGCACGGTCACAGTCGAGCGAAGAAAATGCGCGTCGTCCCAGAGTCGATCAGTCGCAGTGAGGACTTGACGCGAGCATCGTTGGAGTGGAGCGGAAGGCGGTGAAGTACATCCAGCAGTCGATCAGAGGCCGCGGCGACACGTGTTGGGCACGGTCACAGTCGAGCAGAAGTCAATGCGCGTCGTCCCAGAGTCGATCGGTGGCAATGTGGACTTGACGCGAGCATCGTTAGAGTGGAGCAGGAGGCGTTGGGGGTGGTCCCGTAGTCGATGTGAGGCCGTAGGGACACGCGTTGGGCTCAGTCACAGTCAAGCAAAAGGCAATGCGAGTCATTCCAGAGTCGACAGGGGGCAATGGGGACTCGGCCCCTCAACTCCTCGCGCTCTACTCTAACGATGCTCTTGTCGAGTCCCGATTGTTTCCGATCGACTCTGGGTCGACGCGCATCGCCGTTTCCTCGACTGTGACTATGCCTAACACGCGTACCCACGGCTTCAGATCGACTGCGGGTCGCCCTCTAACGTCTCTAGCTCCACTCTGACGATGCTCGTATCATGTCCACACTGCCACTGATCGTGTCTGGGACGACATGCATTGCCTCCCGATCGACTGTGACCGTGCCTAACTCGTGTGTCCCCACGACCTCAGATCGACTGCGGGACGCTCTCCAACGTCACCTGCCTTACTGGTACGATGCTCATGTCGAGTCCCCACCGCCTCCTATCGACTCTGGGACGACGCGCATTGCCTTTTGCTCGACTGTGACCGTGCCTAACTCGTGTGTCCCCACGACCTCACATCGACTGCGGGACGACCTCCAACGCCCCCTGCTCCACTCCGACGATGCACGTGTCGAGTCCCCAGTGCCTTCTATTGATTCTGGGACGACGCGCATTGCCTGTCGCTCGACTGTGACCGTGCCTCACACGTGTCCACACCGCCTCCGATCGACTCTGGGACGACGCGCATTGCCTTTTTCTTGACTGTGACCGTGCCGAACACGAGTCCTTACTGCCTATGATCGACTCTGGGACGACGCGCTTTGCCTTGAGCTCGACTGTGACCGTGCATCGTCAGAGTGGAGCAGGAGGCGTTGTATAGCCTCCCGCAATCGATCAGAGGCCGTGGGGACACGTGTTGGGCACGGTCACAGTTGAGCAGAAGGCAATGCGAGTCATTCCAGAGTCGACCTGAGGCATTAAGGGATTGACACGAGCACGGTCGAGGTCGAACGTGACGCAATGCGCGTCGTTCTGGAGTCGATCGGAGGCAGTGGGGACTCGTGTTCGGCACGGTCACAGTCAAGAAAGAGGCAATGCGCGTCGTCCCAGAGTCGATCGGAGGCAGTAGGGACCCGTGTTCGGCACGGTCACAGTCGAGAAAATGGCGATGCGCGTCGTCCCAGAGTCGATCGGAGGCAGTGGGGACCCGTGTGGGGCACGGTCACAGTCGAGCTCAAGGCAAGGCGCGTCGTCCCAGAGTCGATCATAGGCAGTAGGGTCTTGTGTTCGGCACGGTCACAGTCGAGGAAAAGGCAATGCGCGTCGTCCCAGAGTCGATCAGAGGCGGTGTGGACACGTGTGAGGCACGGTCACAGTCGAGCGACAGGCAATGCGCGTCGTCCCAAAATCAATAGAAGGCACTGGGGACTCGACACGTGCATCGTCGGAGTGGAGCAGGGGGCGTTGGAGGTCGTCCCGCAGTCGATGTAAGGTCGTGGGGACACACGAGTTAGGCACGGTCACAGTCGAGCAAAAGGCAATGCGCGTCGTCCCAGAGTCGATCGGTGGCGACGGGGACTTGTGTTCGGCACGGTCACAGTTGAGCAACAGGCAATGCGCGTCGTCCCAGAGTCAATCGTAGGCATTCAGGACTCGTGTTAGACACAGTCACAGTCGAGCGGAAGGCAATGCGCGTCGACCCGGAGTCGATCAGTGGCAGGTGGGTCTCGACACGAGCATCGTTGGAGTGGAACAAGAGGCGTTGGAGGCCGTCCCGCAGTTGATCCGAGGCCGTGGGGACACGTGTTGGGTACGGTCACAGTCGAGCGGAAGGCAATGCGCGTCGTCCCAGAGTCGATCGGTGGCAATGGGGACTTGTATTAGGCACGGTCACAGTCGAGCAACAGGCAATGCGCGTCGTCCCAGAGTCAATCGGAGGCAGTCAGGACCCGTGTTAGACACGGTCACAGTCGAGCAAAAGGCAATGCGCGTCGTCCCAGAGTCAATCAGTGGCAGTGAGGACTTGACACGAGCATCGTTGGAGTGGAGCAAGAGGCGTTGGAGGCCGTCCCGCAGTCGATCTGAGGCCGTGGGGACACGTGTTGGGCACGGTCACAGTCAAGCGAAAGGCAATGCGCGTCGTTCCGGAGTCGATCGGTGGCAGGGGGGACTCGACACAAGCATCGTTGGAGTGGAGCAAGAGGCGTTGAAGGCCGTCCCAGTGTCGATCGGAGGCAGTGGGGACTCGTGTGAGGCGGGGTCACAGACAAGCAAAAGGCAATGCGCGTAGTCCCAGAGTCAATCGGCGGCGAAGTGGACCTGACACGAGCATCGTCAGAGTGGAGCAAGAGGCGTTGGAGGCCGTCCCGCAGTCGATCTCAGGCCGTGGGGACACGTGTTGGGCACGGTCACAGTCAAGCGAAAGGCAATGCGCGTCGTTCCGGAGTCGATCAGTGGCAGGGGGGACACGACACAAGCATCGTTGGAGTGGAGCAAGAGGCGTTGGAGGCCGTCCCGCAGTCGATCAGAGGCCGTGTGGACACGTATTGGGCACGGTCACAGTCGAGCAAAAGGCATTGCGCGTCGTCCCAGAGTCGATCTGAGGCAGTGGGGACTCGTGTTCGGCACGGTCACAGTCGAGAAAAAGGCAATGCGCGTCGTCCCAGAGTCGATCAGAGGCGGTGTGGACACGTGTGAGGCACGGTCACAGTCGAGCGACAGGCAATGCGCGTCGTCCCAGAATCAATAGAAGGCACTGGGGACTCGACACGTGCATCGTCGGAGTGGAGTGTGACGTCCCAGACGCACTAGTCAACAAAAAAAAACAATTCTTAACGTTGACGCACGCGGA
The DNA here is from genome assembly GCF_021901455.1 of Neodiprion lecontei. Classification (NCBI taxonomy): domain Eukaryota; kingdom Metazoa; phylum Arthropoda; class Insecta; order Hymenoptera; family Diprionidae; genus Neodiprion; species Neodiprion lecontei. Next base: position 37,977 of record NW_025791847.1, read on the forward strand.
GCGACACTGCAATAACGGAGCCCTGTTTTATTTGAGGGACCCGGGCCCCCGCTATGGATTATATTCGTCGTTTAGGATGATATGGGGTAACGTAAATGAGCGTCTTACCTTTAGTCGAGGTAGATGGTCTCTGGTTCGGAGTCCAAGTCGATAGCTTCCGGCTCTTCTACCCAGTCGTATACGGTTGGTACAGGGAACAGCTTCCTCCTAATGTCGATTTGCTCGTATAACAGCCCCTCGCTGACTCTGGTAACCGTCTGTGTGACTTCACGTTCTACGCCGTGAGTTGAGAACGGGTGGTCAACCTTGGGTTGGCTGGATGCGTGCGACGAGAAAGAGCCCGATTCTTCGTTAGAGCTAGGTTGTGTATAGATCGGAAGGATCTCTACTGGACCGTTGATACGTTTGATTCTGGCTTGTAATATAGCTTGCTTCTTAGCCCGTAGTCGTCGGCCTGCGCGATGTCTATTCTTACGACCGTGACGTTTACTGGACTTTGACATCTACCGATATAGAAAGGGGTAGGAGTTAATTAACTTGGAAAAGCTAGTTTTACAAGCTTAATTAAGTCAGCGTCTCCGCTAACAACCAATGTTAATGTGGGTAAAAGGGAATTACCTTGGAATATTCACTGACTCTAGTTTTAGGTTCAAGAAATGAGAACTCGATGAAATAAATCTTTGTGTTTAGTATATTGTTACAGATAATTCGAAAAAGGTACAGTATTTAATATTCTAGTCGCGTATATTAAGAGTTTACGTTAAACAGAGCGCTTAAGCTATAGCGAATGTATACTAGTTCTAAACGTGCGAGTCAACTGTGCGACTCGTAGAGATTTACAAGAACTAGCGAATGTGTACAAGTTCTAAACGTGCAAGCTAACTGTGTAACTCGTAGAGATTTACAAGAACTCGACTGGTCTGCTTGAAGCGCGGATGAGAAGTGATGTCCAGGGTGCGAAGCGTCGACCGTCTCAGCTCTCGAGTGTCCTGGTGCGCATGCGCGGGGCGATGGTGCGCACGCCGCTGGCCTGCCTTGACGCGCTCGGTGTCACGTAGGCGCGCGTGACGTCAGAGCCTTGGAATGCGGCTCTTTGTTGGCGGAGTCCCGTTAGGTCCGACCTGTTGCTGCCTGCTTGCGTGCACGTGTTCGGGGTCCGGCGCCGACTTGTCGCTGCCTGCCTGCTTGCACGTGTTCGGGGCCTGACGTCATGCTGTGAGGGTTGTCTGGTTCATGGCCCTGTTGTAAACCGGTCCCTGGCTAAGTGCGGGTCTGGCTTTCATCCCTGTTTATGGCGGTCGAGTAGAACAGGTTTTTCCCGCTCGACCCTTGGCCTTTGTTCTGAGTTGGCGTCGGTCCGTCGGCCTGGGCTGGAATTGTTTGGCTCAGTTTCTCCTCGGGTATCGGATCGCCGCGTCGATGTTTCCTCTTAAGTGCTTCTCGGTACTTGGACGATTTATTGCTTCCGTCTGTTTAGTGTACCGAGGTCCGGGGCTGTTTAGTCTAGAGCGTATCTTAACTATGCAAAATCTTATCTTTACTAGGATGAACGCTCAGCGGGTGTTTATGTTAGGGTTCGCCTACGAACCTTTGTTTAAGTGCTTCGAGTCCCGCTGGCCGCTCTGGTTACAGTTATTTATTTATTCTAACAAATGTGGTTATTTCTAAGAAGTGCACGTGGTCGAGCGCTGGTCGTGCGGAATGTCACGTAGGCCTGCTGAAGGCGTATTTCGGATGAAGGGATAAGGTTTCCCTTTTGCGCGTCGATGACGTGTACTCCTTTTATGTAATATGAATATGAGTATATTATATTTATGGGTAAGTTTATACGATTGTTTATTATATCGTTTATTTTATCATTCGTAATAAGACGGCATGATAATTATGAGTATGCATATATATGTGTACATTCCTAAATAGCGCGATGTGCGTGTATTTCTCCTAGTGTAGTATATGATGAGCGGGCGAGCCAAGATGGCGGCCTCTTAGCACGACTGTGAATATGGCTTGCTGCCTGGTGCTTTCTGCCGGGTACGCCATGTTGCCTTGCTCTTCGCTTATGAGATATTATAATGTATTCCTACATCTTAGGTATGATACAGGTATGTGTTATGCTAATAGTAGTATACTCGAGGTAAGAGAGCAACAGTTTTAGTATGATAATAGGAAAAATATGTATATGGTAGACGTTCTTCCGGGGACGTCACAGGAGCAGGGGGCGTTGGAGGTCGTCCCGCAGTCGATGTCAGGTCGTGGGGACACACGAGTTAGGCACGGTCACAGTCGAGCAAAAGGCAATGCGCGTCGTCCCAGAGTCGATAGGAGGCGGTGGGGACTCGACAAGAGCATCGTCGGAGTGGAGCAGGGGGCGTTGGAGGTCGTCCCGCAGTCGATGTAAGGTCGTGGGGACACACGAGTTAGGCACGGTCACAGTCGAACAAAAGGCAATGCGCGTCGTCCCAGAGTCGATCGGTGGCGACGGGGACTTGTGTTCGGCACGGTCACAGTTGAGCAACAGGCAATGCGCGTCGTCCCAGAGTCAATCGTAGGCATTCAGGACTCGTGTTAGACACAGTCACAGTCGAGCGGAAGGCAATGCGCGTCGATCCGGAGTCGATCAGTGGCAGGTGGGTCTCGACACGAGCATCGTTGGAGTGGAACAAGAGGCGTTGGAGGCCGTCCCGCAGTTGATCCGAGGCCGTGGGGACACGTGTTGGGTACGGTCACAGTCGAGCGGAAGGCAATGCGCGTCGTCCCAGAGTCGATCGGTGGCAATGGGGACTTGTATTAGGCACGGTCACAGTCGAGCAACAGGCAATGCGCGTCGTCCCAGAGTCAATCGGAGGCAGTCAGGACCCGTGTTAGACACGGTCACAGTCGAGCAAAAGGCAATGCGCGTCGTCCCAGAGTCAATCAGTGGCAGTGAGGACTTGACACGAGCATCGTTGGAGTGGAGCAAGAGGCGTTGGAGGCCGTCCCGCAGTCGATCTGAGGCCGTGGGGACACGTGTTGGGCACGGTCACAGTCAAGCGAAAGGCAATGCGCGTCGTTCCGGAGTCGATCGGTGGCAGGGGGGACTCGACACAAGCATCGTTGGAGTGGAGCAAGAGGCGTTGAAGGCCGTCCCAGTGTCGATCGGAGGCAGTGGGGACTCGTGTGAGGCGGGGTCACAGACGAGCAAAAGGCAATGCGCGTAGTCCTAGAGTCAATCGGCGGCGAAGTGGACCTGACACGAGCATCGTCAGAGTGGAGCAAGAGGCGTTGGAGGCCGTCCCGCAGTCGATCTGAGGCCGTGGGGACACGTGTTGGGCACGGTCACAGTCAAGCGAAAGGCAATGCGCGTCGTTCCGGAGTCGATCAGTGGCAGGGGGGACACGACACAAGCATCGTTGGAGTGGAGCAAGAGGCGTTGGAGGCCGTCCCGCAGTCGATCAGAGGCCGTGTGGACACGTATTGGGCACGGTCACAGTCGAGCAAAAGGCATTGCGCGTCGTCCCAGAGTCGATCTGAGGCAGTGGGGACTCGTGTTCGGCACTGTCACAGTCGAGCAAAAGGCAATGCGCGTCGTCCCAGAGTCGATCGGAGACAGTGGGGACTCGTGTTAGGCACGGTCACAGTCGAGCAAAAGGCAATGCGCGTCGCCCCAGAGTCGATAGGAGGCGGTGGGGACTCGACAAGAGCATCGTAACAGTAAGGCAGGAGACGTGGAGAGCGTCCCGCAGTCGATCTGAGGTCGTGGGGACACACGAGTTAGGCACGGTCACAGTCGATCGGGAGGCAATGCATGTCGTCCCAGACACGATCAGTGGCAGTGTGGACATGATACGAGCATCGTCAGAGTGGAGCTAGAGACGTTAGAGGGCGACCCGCAGTCGATCTGAAGCCGTGGGTACGCGTGTTAGGCATAGTCACAGTCGAGGAAACGGCGATGCGCGTCGACCCAGAGTCGATCGGGAACAATCGGGACTCGACACGAGCATCGTTAGAGTAGAGCGCGAGGAGTTGAGGGGCCGAGTCCCCATTGCCACCTGTCGACTCTGGAATGACTCGCATTGCCTTTTGCTCGACTGTGACTGAGCCCAACGCGCGTCCCTACGGCCTCACATCGACTGCGGGACGACCCCCAACGCCTCCTGCTCCACTCTAACGATGCTCGCGTCAAGTCCACTTTGCCACCGATCGACTCTGGGACGACGCGCATTGCCTTTTGCTTGACTGTGACCGTGCCCAACACGTGTTCACACGGCCTCGGATCAACTGCGGGACGGCCTCCAACGCCTCTTGCTCCACTCCAACGATGCTTGTGTCGAGTCCCCCCTGCCACTGATCGACTCTGGGACGACGCGCATTGCCTCTTGATCAACTGTGACCGTGCCCAACACAAGTCCCCATTGCCACCGATCGACTCTGGGACGACGCGCTTTGCCTTTCGCTCGACTGTGACCGTGCCCAACACGTGTCCCCACGGCCTCAGATCGACTGCGGGACGGCCACCAACGCCTCTTGCTCCACTCCAACGATGCTCGTGTCGAGTCCCCCCTGCCACTGATCGACTCTGGGACGACGCGCATTGCCTTTTTCTCGACTGTGTCCGTGCCCCACACGGGTCTCCACTGCCTCCGATCGACTCTGGGACGACGCGCATTGCCATTTTCTCGACTGTGACCGTGCCGAACACGGGTCCCTACTGCCTCCGATCGACTCTGGGACGACGCGCATTGCCTCTTTCTTGACTGTGACCGTGCCGAACACGAGTCCCCACTGCCTCCGATCGACTCCAGAACGACGCGCATTGCGTCACGTTCGACCTCGACCGTGCTCGTGTCAATCCCTCAATGCCTCAGGTCGACTCTGGAATGTCTCGCATTGCCTTCTGCTCAACTGTGACCGTGCCCAACACGTGTCCCCACGGCCTCTGATCGACTGCGGGAGGCTATACAACGCCTCCTGCTCCACTCTGACGATGCACGGTCACAGTCGAGCTCAAGGCAAAGCGCGTCGTCCCAGAGTCGATCATAGGCAGTAGGGACTCGTGTTCGGCACGGTCACAGTCGAGAAAAAGGCAATGCGCGTCGTCCCAGAGTCGATCAGAGGCGGTGTGGAGACGTGTGAGGCACGGTCACAGTCGAGCGACAGGCAATGCGCGTCGTCCCAGAATCAATAGTAGGCACTGGGGACTCGACGCGTGCATCGTCGGAGTGGAGCAGGAGGCGTTGGAGGTCGTCCCGCAGTCGATGTAAGGTCGTGGGGACACACGAGTTAGGCACGGTCACAGTCGAGCAAAAGGCAATGCGCGTCGTCCCAGAGTCGATCGGTGGCGACGGGGACTTGTGTTCGGCACGGTCACAGTTGAGCAACAGGCAATGCGCGTCGTCCCAGAGTCAATCGTAGGCATTCAGGACTCGTGTTAGACACAGTCACAGTCGAGCGGAAGGCAATGCGCGTCGTTCCGGAGTCGATCGGTGGCAGGGGGGACTCGACACAAGCATCGTTGGAGTGGCGCAAGAGGCGTTGAAGGCCGTCCCAGTGTTGATCGGAGGCAGTGGGGACTCGTGTGAGGCGGGGTCACAGACGAGCAAAAGGCAAAGCGCGTAGTCCCAGAGTCAATCGGCGGCGAAGTGGACCTGACACGAGCATCGTCAGAGTGGAGCAAGAGGCGTTGGAGGCCGTCCCGCAGTTGATCCGAGGCCGTGGGGACACGTGTTGGGTACGGTCACAGTCGAGCGGAAGGCAATGCGCGTCGTCCCAGAGTCGATCGGTGGCAATGGGGACTTGTATTAGGCACGGTCACAGTCGAGCAACAGGCAATGCGCGTCGTCCCAGAGTCAATCGGAGGCAGTCAGGACCCGTGTTAGACACGGTCACAGTCGAGCAAAAGGCAATGCGCGTCGTCCCAGAGTCAATCAGTGGCAGTGAGGACTTGACACGAGCATCGTTGGAGTGGAGCAAGAGGCGTTGGAGGCCGTCCCGCAGTCGATCTGAGGCCGTGGGGACACGTGTTGGGCACGGTCACAGTTAAGCGAAAGGCAATGCGCGTCGTTCCGGAGTCGATCGGTGGCAGGGGGGACTCGACACAAGCATCGTTGGAGTGGAGCAAGAGGCGTTGAAGGCCGTCCCAGTGTCGATCGGAGGCAGTGGGGACTCGTGTGAGGCGGGGTCACAGACAAGCAAAAGGCAATGCGCGTAGTCCCAGAGTCAATCGGCGGCGAAGTGGACCTGACACGAGCATCGTCAGAGTGGAGCAAGAGGCGTTGGAGGCCGTCCCGCAGTCGATCTCAGGCCGTGGGGACACGTGTTGGGCACGGTCACAGTCAAGCGAAAGGCAATGCGCGTCGTTCCGGAGTCGATCAGTGGCAGGGGGGACACGACACAAGCATCGTTGGAGTGGAGCAAGAGGCGTTGGAGGCCGTCCCGCAGTCGATCAGAGGCCGTGTGGACACGTATTGGGCACGGTCACAGTCGAGCAAAAGGCATTGCGCGTCGTCCCAGAGTCGATCTGAGGCAGTGGGGACTCGTGTTCGGCACGGTCACAGTCGAGAAAAAGGCAATGCGCGTCGTCCCAGAGTCGATCAGAGGCGGTGTGGACACGTGTGAGGCACGGTCACAGTCGAGCGACAGGCAATGCGCGTCGTCCCAGAATCAATAGAAGGCACTGGGGACTCGACACGTGCATCGTCGGAGTGGAGTGTGACGTCCCAGACGCACTAGTCAACAAAAAAAAACAATTCTTAACGTTGACGCACGCGGAGCGACACTGCAATAACGGAGCCCTGTTTTATTTGAGGGACCCGGGCCCCCGCTATGGATTATATTCGTCGTTTAGGATGATATGGGGTAACGTAAATGAGCGTCTTACCTTTAGTCGAGGTAGATGGTCTCTGGTTCGGAGTCCAAGTCGATAGCTTCCGGCTCTTCTACCCAGTCGTATACGGTTGGTACAGGGAACAGCTTCCTCCTAATGTCGATTTGCTCGTATAACAGCCCCTCGCTGACTCTGGTAACCGTCTGTGTGACTTCACGTTCTACGCCGTGAGTTGAGAACGGGTGGTCAACCTTGGGTTGGCTGGATGCGTGCGACGAGAAAGAGCCCGATTCTTCGTTAGAGCTAGGTTGTGTATAGATCGGAAGGATCTCTACTGGACCGTTGATACGTTTGATTCTGGCTTGTAATATAGCTTGCTTCTTAGCCCGTAGTCGTCGGCCTGCGCGATGTCTATTCTTACGACCGTGACGTTTACTGGACTTTGACATCTACCGATATAGAAAGGGGTAGGAGTTAATTAACTTGGAAAAGCTAGTTTTACAAGCTTAATTAAGTCAGCGTCTCCGCTAACAACCAATGTTAATGTGGGTAAAAGGGAATTACCTTGGAATATTCACTGACTCTAGTTTTAGGTTCAAGAAATGAGAACTCGATGAAATAAATCTTTGTGTTTAGTATATTGTTACAGATAATTCGAAAAAGGTACAGTATTTAATATTCTAGTCGCGTATATTAAGAGTTTACGTTAAACAGAGCGCTTAAGCTATAGCGAATGTATACTAGTTCTAAACGTGCAAGTCAACTGTGCGACTCGTAGAGATTTACAAGAACTAGCGAATGTGTACAAGTTCTAAACGTGCAAGCTAACTGTGTAACTCGTAGAGATTTACAAGAACTCGACTGGTCTGCTTGAAGCGCGGATGAGAAGTGATGTCCAGGGTGCGAAGCGTCGACCGTCTCAGCTCTCGAGTGTCCTGGTGCGCATGCGCGGGGCGATGGTGCGCACGCCGCTGGCCTGCCTTGACGCGCTCGGTGTCACGTAGGCGCGCGTGACGTCAGAGCCTTGGAATGCGGCTCTTTGTTGGCGGAGTCCCGTTAGGTCCGACCTGTTGCTGCCTGCTTGCGTGCACGTGTTCGGGGTCCGGCGCCGACTTGTCGCTGCCTGCCTGCTTGCACGTGTTCGGGGCCTGACGTCATGCTGTGAGGGTTGTCTGGTTCATGGCCCTGTTGTAAACCGGTCCCTGGCTAAGTGCGGGTCTGGCTTTCATCCCTGTTTATGGCGGTCGAGTAGAACAGGTTTTTCCCGCTCGACCCTTGGCCTTTGTTCTGAGTTGGCGTCGGTCCGTCGGCCTGGGCTGGAATTGTTTGGCTCAGTTTCTCCTCGGGTATCGGATCGCCGCGTCGATGTTTCCTCTTAAGTGCTTCTCGGTACTTGGACGATTTATTGCTTCCGTCTGTTTAGTGTACCGAGGTCCGGGGCTGTTTAGTCTAGAGCGTATCTTAACTATGCAAAATCTTATCTTTACTAGGATGAACGCTCAGCGGGTGTTTATGTTAGGGTTCGCCTACGAACCTTTGTTTAAGTGCTTCGAGTCCCGCTGGCCGCTCTGGTTACAGTTATTTATTTATTCTAACAAATGTGGTTATTTCTAAGAAGTGCACGTGGTCGAGCGCTGGTCGTGCGGAATGTCACGTAGGCCTGCTGAAGGCGTATTTCGGATGAAGGGATGAGGTTTCCCTTTTGCGCGTCGATGACGTGTACTCCTTTTATGTAATATGAATATGAGTATATTATATTTATGGGTAAGTTTATACGATTGTTTATTATATCGTTTATTTCATCATTCGTAATAAGACGGCATGATAATTATGAGTATGCATATATATGTGTACATTCCTAAATAGCGCGATGTGCGTGTATTTCTCATAGTGTAGTATATGATGAGCGGGCGAGCCAAGATGGCGGCCTCTTAGCACGACTGTGAATATGGCTTGCTGCCTGGTGCTTTCTGCCGGGTACGCCATGTTGCCTTGCTCTTCGCTTATGAGATATTATAATGTATTCCTACATCTTAGGTATGATACAGGTATGTGTTATGCTAATAGTAGTATACTCGAGGTAAGAGAGCAACAGTTTTAGTATGATAATAGGAAAAATATGTATATGGTAGACGTTCTTCCGGGGACGTCACAGGAGCAGGGGGCGTTGGAGGTCGTCCCGCAGTCGATGTCAGGTCGTGGGGACACACGAGTTAGGCACGGTCACAGTCGAGCAAAAGGCAATGCGCGTCGTCCTAGAGTCGATAGGAGGCGGTGGGGACTCGACAAGAGCATCGTCGGAGTGGAGCAGGGGGCGTTGGAGGTCGTCCCGCAGTCGATGTAAGGTCGTGGGGACACACGAGTTAGGCACGGTCACAGTCGAACAAAAGGCAATGCGCGTCGTCCTAGAGTCGATCGGTGGCGACGGGGACTTGTGTTCGGCACGGTCACAGTTGAGCAACAGGCAATGCGCGTCGTCCCAGAGTCAATCGTAGGCATTCAGGACTCGTGTTAGACACAGTCACAGTCGAGCGGAAGGCAATGCGCGTCGATCCGGAGTCGATCAGTGGCAGGTGGGTCTCGACACGAGCATCGTTGGAGTGGAACAAGAGGCGTTGGAGGCCGTCCCGCAGTTGATCCGAGGCCGTGGGGACACGTGTTGGGTACGGTCACAGTCGAGCGGAAGGCAATGCGCGTCGTCCCAGAGTCGATCGGTGGCAATGGGGACTTGTATTAGGCACGGTCACAGTCGAGCAACAGGCAATGCGCGTCGTCCCAGAGTCAATCGGAGGCAGTCAGGACCCGTGTTAGACACGGTCACAGTCGAGCAAAAGGCAATGCGCGTCGTCCCAGAGTCAATCAGTGGCAGTGAGGACTTGACACGAGCATCGTTGGAGTGGAGCAAAAGGCGTTGGAGGCCGTCCCGCAGTCGATCTGAGGCCGTGGGGACACGTGTTGGGCACGGTCACAGTCAAGCGAAAGGCAATGCGCGTCGTTCCGGAGTCGATCAGTGGCAGGGGGGACACGACACAAGCATCGTTGGAGTGGAGCAAGAGGCGTTGGAGGCCGTCCCGCAGTCGATCAGAGGCCGTGTGGACACGTATTGGGCACGGTCACAGTCGAGCAAAAGGCATTGCGCGTCGTCCCAGAGTCGATAGGAGGCGGTGGGGACTCGACACGAGCATCGTCAGAGTGGAGCAGGAGGCGTTCGATGGCCTCCCGCAGTCGATCAGAGGCCGTGTGGACACGTATTGGGCACGGTCACAGTTGAGCAAAAGGCATTGCGCGTCGTCCCAGAGTCGATCTGAGGCAGTGAAGACTCGTGTTCGGCACGGTCACAGTCGAGCAAAAGGCAATGCGCGTCGTCTCAAAGTCGATCGGAGACAGTGGGGACTCGTGTTAGGCACGGTCACAGTCGAGCAAAAGGCAATGCGCGTCGTCCCGGAGTCGATAGGAGGCGGTGGGGACTCGACAAGAGCATCGTAACAGTAAGGCAGGAGACGTTGGAGAGCGTCCCGCAGTCGATCTGAGGTCGTGGGGACACGTGTTGGGCACGGTCACAGTCGAGCGAAGAAAATGCGCGTCGTCCCAGAGTCGATCAGTCGCAGTGAGGACTTGACGCGAGCATCGTTGGAGTGGAGCGGAAGGCGGTGAAGTACATCCAGCAGTCGATCAGAGGCCGCGGCGACACGTGTTGGGCACGGTCACAGTCGAGCAGAAGTCAATGCGCGTCGTCCCAGAGTCGATCGGTGGCAATGTGGACTTGACGCGAGCATCGTTAGAGTGGAGCAGGAGGCGTTGGGGGTGGTCCCGTAGTCGATGTGAGGCCGTAGGGACACGCGTTGGGCTCAGTCACAGTCAAGCAAAAGGCAATGCGAGTCATTCCAGAGTCGACAGGGGGCAATGGGGACTCGGCCCCTCAACTCCTCGCGCTCTACTCTAACGATGCTCTTGTCGAGTCCCGATTGTTTCCGATCGACTCTGGGTCGACGCGCATCGCCGTTTCCTCGACTGTGACTATGCCTAACACGCGTACCCACGGCTTCAGATCGACTGCGGGTCGCCCTCTAACGTCTCTAGCTCCACTCTGACGATGCTCGTATCATGTCCACACTGCCACTGATCGTGTCTGGGACGACATGCATTGCCTCCCGATCGACTGTGACCGTGCCTAACTCGTGTGTCCCCACGACCTCAGATCGACTGCGGGACGCTCTCCAACGTCACCTGCCTTACTGGTACGATGCTCATGTCGAGTCCCCACCGCCTCCTATCGACTCTGGGACGACGCGCATTGCCTTTTGCTCGACTGTGACCGTGCCTAACTCGTGTGTCCCCACGACCTCACATCGACTGCGGGACGACCTCCAACGCCCCCTGCTCCACTCCGACGATGCACGTGTCGAGTCCCCAGTGCCTTCTATTGATTCTGGGACGACGCGCATTGCCTGTCGCTCGACTGTGACCGTGCCTCACACGTGTCCACACCGCCTCCGATCGACTCTGGGACGACGCGCATTGCCTTTTTCTTGACTGTGACCGTGCCGAACACGAGTCCTTACTGCCTATGATCGACTCTGGGACGACGCGCTTTGCCTTGAGCTCGACTGTGACCGTGCATCGTCAGAGTGGAGCAGGAGGCGTTGTATAGCCTCCCGCAATCGATCAGAGGCCGTGGGGACACGTGTTGGGCACGGTCACAGTTGAGCAGAAGGCAATGCGAGTCATTCCAGAGTCGACCTGAGGCATTAAGGGATTGACACGAGCACGGTCGAGGTCGAACGTGACGCAATGCGCGTCGTTCTGGAGTCGATCGGAGGCAGTGGGGACTCGTGTTCGGCACGGTCACAGTCAAGAAAGAGGCAATGCGCGTCGTCCCAGAGTCGATCGGAGGCAGTAGGGACCCGTGTTCGGCACGGTCACAGTCGAGAAAATGGCGATGCGCGTCGTCCCAGAGTCGATCGGAGGCAGTGGGGACCCGTGTGGGGCACGGTCACAGTCGAGCTCAAGGCAAGGCGCGTCGTCCCAGAGTCGATCATAGGCAGTAGGGTCTTGTGTTCGGCACGGTCACAGTCGAGGAAAAGGCAATGCGCGTCGTCCCAGAGTCGATCAGAGGCGGTGTGGACACGTGTGAGGCACGGTCACAGTCGAGCGACAGGCAATGCGCGTCGTCCCAAAATCAATAGAAGGCACTGGGGACTCGACACGTGCATCGTCGGAGTGGAGCAGGGGGCGTTGGAGGTCGTCCCGCAGTCGATGTAAGGTCGTGGGGACACACGAGTTAGGCACGGTCACAGTCGAGCAAAAGGCAATGCGCGTCGTCCCAGAGTCGATCGGTGGCGACGGGGACTTGTGTTCGGCACGGTCACAGTTGAGCAACAGGCAATGCGCGTCGTCCCAGAGTCAATCGTAGGCATTCAGGACTCGTGTTAGACACAGTCACAGTCGAGCGGAAGGCAATGCGCGTCGACCCGGAGTCGATCAGTGGCAGGTGGGTCTCGACACGAGCATCGTTGGAGTGGAACAAGAGGCGTTGGAGGCCGTCCCGCAGTTGATCCGAGGCCGTGGGGACACGTGTTGGGTACGGTCACAGTCGAGCGGAAGGCAATGCGCGTCGTCCCAGAGTCGATCGGTGGCAATGGGGACTTGTATTAGGCACGGTCACAGTCGAGCAACAGGCAATGCGCGTCGTCCCAGAGTCAATCGGAGGCAGTCAGGACCCGTGTTAGACACGGTCACAGTCGAGCAAAAGGCAATGCGCGTCGTCCCAGAGTCAATCAGTGGCAGTGAGGACTTGACACGAGCATCGTTGGAGTGGAGCAAGAGGCGTTGGAGGCCGTCCCGCAGTCGATCTGAGGCCGTGGGGACACGTGTTGGGCACGGTCACAGTCAAGCGAAAGGCAATGCGCGTCGTTCCGGAGTCGATCGGTGGCAGGGGGGACTCGACACAAGCATCGTTGGAGTGGAGCAAGAGGCGTTGAAGGCCGTCCCAGTGTCGATCGGAGGCAGTGGGGACTCGTGTGAGGCGGGGTCACAGACAAGCAAAAGGCAATGCGCGTAGTCCCAGAGTCAATCGGCGGCGAAGTGGACCTGACACGAGCATCGTCAGAGTGGAGCAAGAGGCGTTGGAGGCCGTCCCGCAGTCGATCTCAGGCCGTGGGGACACGTGTTGGGCACGGTCACAGTCAAGCGAAAGGCAATGCGCGTCGTTCCGGAGTCGATCAGTGGCAGGGGGGACACGACACAAGCATCGTTGGAGTGGAGCAAGAGGCGTTGGAGGCCGTCCCGCAGTCGATCAGAGGCCGTGTGGACACGTATTGGGCACGGTCACAGTCGAGCAAAAGGCATTGCGCGTCGTCCCAGAGTCGATCTGAGGCAGTGGGGACTCGTGTTCGGCACGGTCACAGTCGAGAAAAAGGCAATGCGCGTCGTCCCAGAGTCGATCAGAGGCGGTGTGGACACGTGTGAGGCACGGTCACAGTCGAGCGACAGGCAATGCGCGTCGTCCCAGAATCAATAGAAGGCACTGGGGACTCGACACGTGCATCGTCGGAGTGGAGTGTGACGTCCCAGACGCACTAGTCAACAAAAAAAAACAATTCTTAACGTTGACGCACGCGGAGCGACACTGCAATAACGGAGCCCTGTTTTATTTGAGGGACCCGGGCCCCCGCTATGGATTATATTCGTCGTTTAGGATGATATGGGGTAACGTAAATGAGCGTCTTACCTTTAGTCGAGGTAGATGGTCTCTGGTTCGGAGTCCAAGTCGATAGCTTCCGGCTCTTCTACCCAGTCGTATACGGTTGGTACAGGGAACAGCTTCCTCCTAATGTCGATTTGCTCGTATAACAGCCCCTCGCTGACTCTGGTAACCGTCTGTGTGACTTCACGTTCTACGCCGTGAGTTGAGAACGGGTGGTCAACCTTGGGTTGGCTGGATGCGTGCGACGAGAAAGAGCCCGATTCTTCGTTAGAGCTAGGTTGTGTATAGATCGGAAGGATCTCTACTGGACCGTTGATACGTTTGATTCTGGCTTGTAATATAGCTTGCTTCTTAGCCCGTAGTCGTCGGCCTGCGCGATGTCTATTCTTACGACCGTGACGTTTACTGGACTTTGACATCTACCGATATAGAAAGGGGTAGGAGTTAATTAACTTGGAAAAGCTAGTTTTACAAGCTTAATTAAGTCAGCGTCTCCGCTAACAACCAATGTTAATGTGGGTAAAAGGGAATTACCTTGGAATATTCACTGACTCTAGTTTTAGGTTCAAGAAATGAGAACTCGATGAAATAAATCTTTGTGTTTAGTATATTGTTACAGATAATTCGAAAAAGGTACAGTATTTAATATTCTAGTCGCGTATATTAAGAGTTTACGTTAAACAGAGCGCTTAAGCTATAGCGAATGTATACTAGTTCTAAACGTGCGAGTCAACTGTGCGACTCGTAGAGATTTACAAGAACTAGCGAATGTGTACAAGTTCTAAACGTGCAAGCTAACTGTGTAACTCGTAGAGATTTACAAGAACTCGACTGGTCTGCTTGAAGCGCGGATGAGAAGTGATGTCCAGGGTGCGAAGCGTCGACCGTCTCAGCTCTCGAGTGTCCTGGTGCGCATGCGCGGGGCGATGGTGCGCACGCCGCTGGCCTGCCTTGACGCGCTCGGTGTCACGTAGGCGCGCGTGACGTCAGAGCCTTGGAATGCGGCTCTTTGTTGGCGGAGTCCCGTTAGGTCCGACCTGTTGCTGCCTGCTTGCGTGCACGTGTTCGGGGTCCGGCGCCGACTTGTCGCTGCCTGCCTGCTTGCACGTGTTCGGGGCCTGACGTCATGCTGTGAGGGTTGTCTGGTTCATGGCCCTGTTGTAAACCGGTCCCTGGCTAAGTGCGGGTCTGGCTTTCATCCCTGTTTATGGCGGTCGAGTAGAACAGGTTTTTCCCGCTCGACCCTTGGCCTTTGTTCTGAGTTGGCGTCGGTCCGTCGGCCTGGGCTGGAATTGTTTGGCTCAGTTTCTCCTCGGGTATCGGATCGCCGCGTCGATGTTTCCTCTTAAGTGCTTCTCGGTACTTGGACGATTTATTGCTTCCGTCTGTTTAGTGTACCGAGGTCCGGGGCTGTTTAGTCTAGAGCGTATCTTAACTATGCAAAATCTTATCTTTACTAGGATGAACGCTCAGCGGGTGTTTATGTTAGGGTTCGCCTACGAACCTTTGTTTAAGTGCTTCGAGTCCCGCTGGCCGCTCTGGTTACAGTTATTTATTTATTCTAACAAATGTGGTTATTTCTAAGAAGTGCACGTGGTCGAGCGCTGGTCGTGCGGAATGTCACGTAGGCCTGCTGAAGGCGTATTTCGGATGAAGGGATAAGGTTTCCCTTTTGCGCGTCGATGACGTGTACTCCTTTTATGTAATATGAATATGAGTATATTATATTTATGGGTAAGTTTATACGATTGTTTATTATATCGTTTATTTTATCATTCGTAATAAGACGGCATGATAATTATGAGTATGCATATATATGTGTACATTCCTAAATAGCGCGATGTGCGTGTATTTCTCCTAGTGTAGTATATGATGAGCGGGCGAGCCAAGATGGCGGCCTCTTAGCACGACTGTGAATATGGCTTGCTGCCTGGTGCTTTCTGCCGGGTACGCCATGTTGCCTTGCTCTTCGCTTATGAGATATTATAATGTATTCCTACATCTTAGGTATGATACAGGTATGTGTTATGCTAATAGTAGTATACTCGAGGTAAGAGAGCAACAGTTTTAGTATGATAATAGGAAAAATATGTATATGGTAGACGTTCTTCCGGGGACGTCACAGGAGCAGGGGGCGTTGGAGGTCGTCCCGCAGTCGATGTCAGGTCGTGGGGACACACGAGTTAGGCACGGTCACAGTCGAGCAAAAGGCAATGCGCGTCGTCCCAGAGTCGATAGGAGGCGGTGGGGACTCGACAAGAGCATCGTCGGAGTGGAGCAGGGGGCGTTGGAGGTCGTCCCGCAGTCGATGTAAGGTCGTGGGGACACACGAGTTAGGCACGGTCACAGTCGAACAAAAGGCAATGCGCGTCGTCCCAGAGTCGATCGGTGGCGACGGGGACTTGTGTTCGGCACGGTCACAGTTGAGCAACAGGCAATGCGC
Source organism: Neodiprion lecontei (assembly GCF_021901455.1). Lineage (NCBI taxonomy): Eukaryota > Metazoa > Arthropoda > Insecta > Hymenoptera > Diprionidae > Neodiprion > Neodiprion lecontei. Next base: position 53,928 of record NW_025791847.1, read on the forward strand.
GTCGTCCCAGAGTCAATCGTAGGCATTCAGGACTCGTGTTAGACACAGTCACAGTCGAGCGGAAGGCAATGCGCGTCGATCCGGAGTCGATCAGTGGCAGGTGGGTCTCGACACGAGCATCGTTGGAGTGGAACAAGAGGCGTTGGAGGCCGTCCCGCAGTTGATCCGAGGCCGTGGGGACACGTGTTGGGTACGGTCACAGTCGAGCGGAAGGCAATGCGCGTCGTCCCAGAGTCGATCGGTGGCAATGGGGACTTGTATTAGGCACGGTCACAGTCGAGCAACAGGCAATGCGCGTCGTCCCAGAGTCAATCGGAGGCAGTCAGGACCCGTGTTAGACACGGTCACAGTCGAGCAAAAGGCAATGCGCGTCGTCCCAGAGTCAATCAGTGGCAGTGAGGACTTGACACGAGCATCGTTGGAGTGGAGCAAGAGGCGTTGGAGGCCGTCCCGCAGTCGATCTGAGGCCGTGGGGACACGTGTTGGGCACGGTCACAGTCAAGCGAAAGGCAATGCGCGTCGTTCCGGAGTCGATCGGTGGCAGGGGGGACTCGACACAAGCATCGTTGGAGTGGAGCAAGAGGCGTTGAAGGCCGTCCCAGTGTCGATCGGAGGCAGTGGGGACTCGTGTGAGGCGGGGTCACAGACGAGCAAAAGGCAATGCGCGTAGTCCTAGAGTCAATCGGCGGCGAAGTGGACCTGACACGAGCATCGTCAGAGTGGAGCAAGAGGCGTTGGAGGCCGTCCCGCAGTCGATCTGAGGCCGTGGGGACACGTGTTGGGCACGGTCACAGTCAAGCGAAAGGCAATGCGCGTCGTTCCGGAGTCGATCAGTGGCAGGGGGGACACGACACAAGCATCGTTGGAGTGGAGCAAGAGGCGTTGGAGGCCGTCCCGCAGTCGATCAGAGGCCGTGTGGACACGTATTGGGCACGGTCACAGTCGAGCAAAAGGCATTGCGCGTCGTCCCAGAGTCGATCTGAGGCAGTGGGGACTCGTGTTCGGCACTGTCACAGTCGAGCAAAAGGCAATGCGCGTCGTCCCAGAGTCGATCGGAGACAGTGGGGACTCGTGTTAGGCACGGTCACAGTCGAGCAAAAGGCAATGCGCGTCGCCCCAGAGTCGATAGGAGGCGGTGGGGACTCGACAAGAGCATCGTAACAGTAAGGCAGGAGACGTGGAGAGCGTCCCGCAGTCGATCTGAGGTCGTGGGGACACACGAGTTAGGCACGGTCACAGTCGATCGGGAGGCAATGCATGTCGTCCCAGACACGATCAGTGGCAGTGTGGACATGATACGAGCATCGTCAGAGTGGAGCTAGAGACGTTAGAGGGCGACCCGCAGTCGATCTGAAGCCGTGGGTACGCGTGTTAGGCATAGTCACAGTCGAGGAAACGGCGATGCGCGTCGACCCAGAGTCGATCGGGAACAATCGGGACTCGACACGAGCATCGTTAGAGTAGAGCGCGAGGAGTTGAGGGGCCGAGTCCCCATTGCCACCTGTCGACTCTGGAATGACTCGCATTGCCTTTTGCTCGACTGTGACTGAGCCCAACGCGCGTCCCTACGGCCTCACATCGACTGCGGGACGACCCCCAACGCCTCCTGCTCCACTCTAACGATGCTCGCGTCAAGTCCACTTTGCCACCGATCGACTCTGGGACGACGCGCATTGCCTTTTGCTTGACTGTGACCGTGCCCAACACGTGTTCACACGGCCTCGGATCAACTGCGGGACGGCCTCCAACGCCTCTTGCTCCACTCCAACGATGCTTGTGTCGAGTCCCCCCTGCCACTGATCGACTCTGGGACGACGCGCATTGCCTCTTGATCAACTGTGACCGTGCCCAACACAAGTCCCCATTGCCACCGATCGACTCTGGGACGACGCGCTTTGCCTTTCGCTCGACTGTGACCGTGCCCAACACGTGTCCCCACGGCCTCAGATCGACTGCGGGACGGCCACCAACGCCTCTTGCTCCACTCCAACGATGCTCGTGTCGAGTCCCCCCTGCCACTGATCGACTCTGGGACGACGCGCATTGCCTTTTTCTCGACTGTGTCCGTGCCCCACACGGGTCTCCACTGCCTCCGATCGACTCTGGGACGACGCGCATTGCCATTTTCTCGACTGTGACCGTGCCGAACACGGGTCCCTACTGCCTCCGATCGACTCTGGGACGACGCGCATTGCCTCTTTCTTGACTGTGACCGTGCCGAACACGAGTCCCCACTGCCTCCGATCGACTCCAGAACGACGCGCATTGCGTCACGTTCGACCTCGACCGTGCTCGTGTCAATCCCTCAATGCCTCAGGTCGACTCTGGAATGTCTCGCATTGCCTTCTGCTCAACTGTGACCGTGCCCAACACGTGTCCCCACGGCCTCTGATCGACTGCGGGAGGCTATACAACGCCTCCTGCTCCACTCTGACGATGCACGGTCACAGTCGAGCTCAAGGCAAAGCGCGTCGTCCCAGAGTCGATCATAGGCAGTAGGGACTCGTGTTCGGCACGGTCACAGTCGAGAAAAAGGCAATGCGCGTCGTCCCAGAGTCGATCAGAGGCGGTGTGGAGACGTGTGAGGCACGGTCACAGTCGAGCGACAGGCAATGCGCGTCGTCCCAGAATCAATAGTAGGCACTGGGGACTCGACGCGTGCATCGTCGGAGTGGAGCAGGAGGCGTTGGAGGTCGTCCCGCAGTCGATGTAAGGTCGTGGGGACACACGAGTTAGGCACGGTCACAGTCGAGCAAAAGGCAATGCGCGTCGTCCCAGAGTCGATCGGTGGCGACGGGGACTTGTGTTCGGCACGGTCACAGTTGAGCAACAGGCAATGCGCGTCGTCCCAGAGTCAATCGTAGGCATTCAGGACTCGTGTTAGACACAGTCACAGTCGAGCGGAAGGCAATGCGCGTCGTTCCGGAGTCGATCGGTGGCAGGGGGGACTCGACACAAGCATCGTTGGAGTGGAGCAAGAGGCGTTGAAGGCCGTCCCAGTGTTGATCGGAGGCAGTGGGGACTCGTGTGAGGCGGGGTCACAGACGAGCAAAAGGCAAAGCGCGTAGTCCTAGAGTCAATCGGCGGCGAAGTGGACCTGACACGAGCATCGTCAGAGTGGAGCAAGAGGCGTTGGAGGCCGTCCCGCAGTTGATCCGAGGCCGTGGGGACACGTGTTGGGTACGGTCACAGTCGAGCGGAAGGCAATGCGCGTCGTCCCAGAGTCGATCGGTGGCAATGGGGACTTGTATTAGGCACGGTCACAGTCGAGCAACAGGCAATGCGCGTCGTCCCAGAGTCAATCGGAGGCAGTCAGGACCCGTGTTAGACACGGTCACAGTCGAGCAAAAGGCAATGCGCGTCGTCCCAGAGTCAATCAGTGGCAGTGAGGACTTGACACGAGCATCGTTGGAGTGGAGCAAGAGGCGTTGGAGGCCGTCCCGCAGTCGATCTGAGGCCGTGGGGACACGTGTTGGGCACGGTCACAGTTAAGCGAAAGGCAATGCGCGTCGTTCCGGAGTCGATCGGTGGCAGGGGGGACTCGACACAAGCATCGTTGGAGTGGAGCAAGAGGCGTTGAAGGCCGTCCCAGTGTCGATCGGAGGCAGTGGGGACTCGTGTGAGGCGGGGTCACAGACAAGCAAAAGGCAATGCGCGTAGTCCCAGAGTCAATCGGCGGCGAAGTGGACCTGACACGAGCATCGTCAGAGTGGAGCAAGAGGCGTTGGAGGCCGTCCCGCAGTCGATCTCAGGCCGTGGGGACACGTGTTGGGCACGGTCACAGTCAAGCGAAAGGCAATGCGCGTCGTTCCGGAGTCGATCAGTGGCAGGGGGGACACGACACAAGCATCGTTGGAGTGGAGCAAGAGGCGTTGGAGGCCGTCCCGCAGTCGATCAGAGGCCGTGTGGACACGTATTGGGCACGGTCACAGTCGAGCAAAAGGCATTGCGCGTCGTCCCAGAGTCGATCTGAGGCAGTGGGGACTCGTGTTCGGCACGGTCACAGTCGAGAAAAAGGCAATGCGCGTCGTCCCAGAGTCGATCAGAGGCGGTGTGGACACGTGTGAGGCACGGTCACAGTCGAGCGACAGGCAATGCGCGTCGTCCCAGAATCAATAGAAGGCACTGGGGACTCGACACGTGCATCGTCGGAGTGGAGTGTGACGTCCCAGACGCACTAGTCAACAAAAAAAAACAATTCTTAACGTTGACGCACGCGGAGCGACACTGCAATAACGGAGCCCTGTTTTATTTGAGGGACCCGGGCCCCCGCTATGGATTATATTCGTCGTTTAGGATGATATGGGGTAACGTAAATGAGCGTCTTACCTTTAGTCGAGGTAGATGGTCTCTGGTTCGGAGTCCAAGTCGATAGCTTCCGGCTCTTCTACCCAGTCGTATACGGTTGGTACAGGGAACAGCTTCCTCCTAATGTCGATTTGCTCGTATAACAGCCCCTCGCTGACTCTGGTAACCGTCTGTGTGACTTCACGTTCTACGCCGTGAGTTGAGAACGGGTGGTCAACCTTGGGTTGGCTGGATGCGTGCGACGAGAAAGAGCCCGATTCTTCGTTAGAGCTAGGTTGTGTATAGATCGGAAGGATCTCTACTGGACCGTTGATACGTTTGATTCTGGCTTGTAATATAGCTTGCTTCTTAGCCCGTAGTCGTCGGCCTGCGCGATGTCTATTCTTACGACCGTGACGTTTACTGGACTTTGACATCTACCGATATAGAAAGGGGTAGGAGTTAATTAACTTGGAAAAGCTAGTTTTACAAGCTTAATTAAGTCAGCGTCTCCGCTAACAACCAATGTTAATGTGGGTAAAAGGGAATTACCTTGGAATATTCACTGACTCTAGTTTTAGGTTCAAGAAATGAGAACTCGATGAAATAAATCTTTGTGTTTAGTATATTGTTACAGATAATTCGAAAAAGGTACAGTATTTAATATTCTAGTCGCGTATATTAAGAGTTTACGTTAAACAGAGCGCTTAAGCTATAGCGAATGTATACTAGTTCTAAACGTGCAAGTCAACTGTGCGACTCGTAGAGATTTACAAGAACTAGCGAATGTGTACAAGTTCTAAACGTGCAAGCTAACTGTGTAACTCGTAGAGATTTACAAGAACTCGACTGGTCTGCTTGAAGCGCGGATGAGAAGTGATGTCCAGGGTGCGAAGCGTCGACCGTCTCAGCTCTCGAGTGTCCTGGTGCGCATGCGCGGGGCGATGGTGCGCACGCCGCTGGCCTGCCTTGACGCGCTCGGTGTCACGTAGGCGCGCGTGACGTCAGAGCCTTGGAATGCGGCTCTTTGTTGGCGGAGTCCCGTTAGGTCCGACCTGTTGCTGCCTGCTTGCGTGCACGTGTTCGGGGTCCGGCGCCGACTTGTCGCTGCCTGCCTGCTTGCACGTGTTCGGGGCCTGACGTCATGCTGTGAGGGTTGTCTGGTTCATGGCCCTGTTGTAAACCGGTCCCTGGCTAAGTGCGGGTCTGGCTTTCATCCCTGTTTATGGCGGTCGAGTAGAACAGGTTTTTCCCGCTCGACCCTTGGCCTTTGTTCTGAGTTGGCGTCGGTCCGTCGGCCTGGGCTGGAATTGTTTGGCTCAGTTTCTCCTCGGGTATCGGATCGCCGCGTCGATGTTTCCTCTTAAGTGCTTCTCGGTACTTGGACGATTTATTGCTTCCGTCTGTTTAGTGTACCGAGGTCCGGGGCTGTTTAGTCTAGAGCGTATCTTAACTATGCAAAATCTTATCTTTACTAGGATGAACGCTCAGCGGGTGTTTATGTTAGGGTTCGCCTACGAACCTTTGTTTAAGTGCTTCGAGTCCCGCTGGCCGCTCTGGTTACAGTTATTTATTTATTCTAACAAATGTGGTTATTTCTAAGAAGTGCACGTGGTCGAGCGCTGGTCGTGCGGAATGTCACGTAGGCCTGCTGAAGGCGTATTTCGGATGAAGGGATGAGGTTTCCCTTTTGCGCGTCGATGACGTGTACTCCTTTTATGTAATATGAATATGAGTATATTATATTTATGGGTAAGTTTATACGATTGTTTATTATATCGTTTATTTTATCATTCGTAATAAGACGGCATGATAATTATGAGTATGCATATATATGTGTACATTCCTAAATAGCGCGATGTGCGTGTATTTCTCATAGTGTAGTATATGATGAGCGGGCGAGCCAAGATGGCGGCCTCTTAGCACGACTGTGAATATGGCTTGCTGCCTGGTGCTTTCTGCCGGGTACGCCATGTGGCCTTGCTCTTCGCTTATGAGATATTATAATGTATTCCTACATCTTAGGTATGATACAGGTATGTGTTATGCTAATAGTAGTATACTCGAGGTAAGAGAGCAACAGTTTTAGTATGATAATAGGAAAAATATGTATATGGTAGACGTTCTTCCGGGGACGTCACAGGAGCAGGGGGCGTTGGAGGTCGTCCCGCAGTCGATGTCAGGTCGTGGGGACACACGAGTTAGGCACGGTCACAGTCGAGCAAAAGGCAATGCGCGTCGTCCCAGAGTCGATAGGAGGCGGTGGGGACTCGACAAGAGCATCGTCGGAGTGGAGCAGGGGGCGTTGGAGGTCGTCCCGCAGTCGATGTAAGGTCGTGGGGACACACGAGTTAGGCACGGTCACAGTCGAACAAAAGGCAATGCGCGTCGTCCCAGAGTCGATCGGTGGCGACGGGGACTTGTGTTCGGCACGGTCACAGTTGAGCAACAGGCAATGCGCGTCGTCCCAGAGTCAATCGTAGGCATTCAGGACTCGTGTTAGACACAGTCACAGTCGAGCGGAAGGCAATGCGCGTCGATCCGGAGTCGATCAGTGGCAGGTGGGTCTCGACACGAGCATCGTTGGAGTGGAACAAGAGGCGTTGGAGGCCGTCCCGCAGTTGATCCGAGGCCGTGGGGACACGTGTTGGGTACGGTCACAGTCGAGCGGAAGGCAATGCGCGTCGTCCCAGAGTCGATCGGTGGCAATGGGGACTTGTATTAGGCACGGTCACAGTCGAGCAACAGGCAATGCGCGTCGTCCCAGAGTCAATCGGAGGCAGTCAGGACCCGTGTTAGACACGGTCACAGTCGAGCAAAAGGCAATGCGCGTCGTCCCAGAGTCAATCAGTGGCAGTGAGGACTTGACACGAGCATCGTTGGAGTGGAGCAAGAGGCGTTGGAGGCCGTCCCGCAGTCGATCTGAGGCCGTGGGGACACGTGTTGGGCACGGTCACAGTCAAGCGAAAGGCAATGCGCGTCGTTCCGGAGTCGATCGGTGGCAGGGGGGACTCGACACAAGCATCGTTGGAGTGGAGCAAGAGGCGTTGAAGGCCGTCCCAGTGTCGATCGGAGGCAGTGGGGACTCGTGTGAGGCGGGGTCACAGACGAGCAAAAGGCAATGCGCGTAGTCCTAGAGTCAATCGGCGGCGAAGTGGACCTGACACGAGCATCGTCAGAGTGGAGCAAGAGGCGTTGGAGGCCGTCCCGCAGTCGATCTGAGGCCGTGGGGACACGTGTTGGGCACGGTCACAGTCAAGCGAAAGGCAATGCGCGTCGTTCCGGAGTCGATCAGTGGCAGGGGGGACACGACACAAGCATCGTTGGAGTGGAGCAAGAGGCGTTGGAGGCCGTCCCGCAGTCGATCAGAGGCCGTGTGGACACGTATTGGGCACGGTCACAGTCGAGCAAAAGGCATTGCGCGTCGTCCCAGAGTCGATCTGAGGCAGTGGGGACTCGTGTTCGGCACTGTCACAGTCGAGCAAAAGGCAATGCGCGTCGTCCCAGAGTCGATCGGAGACAGTGGGGACTCGTGTTAGGCACGGTCACAGTCGAGCAAAAGGCAATGCGCGTCGCCCCAGAGTCGATAGGAGGCGGTGGGGACTCGACAAGAGCATCGTAACAGTAAGGCAGGAGACGTGGAGAGCGTCCCGCAGTCGATCTGAGGTCGTGGGGACACACGAGTTAGGCACGGTCACAGTCGATCGGGAGGCAATGCATGTCGTCCCAGACACGATCAGTGGCAGTGTGGACATGATACGAGCATCGTCAGAGTGGAGCTAGAGACGTTAGAGGGCGACCCGCAGTCGATCTGAAGCCGTGGGTACGCGTGTTAGGCATAGTCACAGTCGAGGAAACGGCGATGCGCGTCGACCCAGAGTCGATCGGGAACAATCGGGACTCGACACGAGCATCGTTAGAGTAGAGCGCGAGGAGTTGAGGGGCCGAGTCCCCATTGCCACCTGTCGACTCTGGAATGACTCGCATTGCCTTTTGCTCGACTGTGACTGAGCCCAACGCGTGTCCCTACGGCCTCACATCGACTGCGGGACGACCCCCAACGCCTCCTGCTCCACTCTAACGATGCTCGCGTCAAGTCCACTTTGCCACCGATCGACTCTGGGACGACGCGCATTGCCTTTTGCTTGACTGTGACCGTGCCCAACACGTGTTCACACGGCCTCGGATCAACTGCGGGACGGCCTCCAACGCCTCTTGCTCCACTCCAACGATGCTTGTGTCGAGTCCCCCCTGCCACTGATCGACTCTGGGACGACGCGCATTGCCTCTTGATCAACTGTGACCGTGCCCAACACAAGTCCCCATTGCCACCGATCGACTCTGGGACGACGCGCTTTGCCTTTCGCTCGACTGTGACCGTGCCCAACACGTGTCCCCACGGCCTCAGATCGACTGCGGGACGGCCACCAACGCCTCTTGCTCCACTCCAACGATGCTCGTGTCGAGTCCCCCCTGCCACTGATCGACTCTGGGACGACGCGCATTGCCTTTTTCTCGACTGTGTCCGTGCCCCACACGGGTCTCCACTGCCTCCGATCGACTCTGGGACGACGCGCATTGCCATTTTCTCGACTGTGTCCGTACCCCACACGGGTCTCCACTGCCTCCGATCGACTCTGGGACGACGCGCATTGCCATTTTCTCGACTGTGACCGTGCCGAACACGGGTCCCTACTGCCTCCGATCGACTCTGGGACGACGCGCATTGCCTCTTTCTTGACTGCGACCGTGCCGAACACGAGTCCCCACTGCCTCCGATCGACTCCAGAACGACGCGCATTGCGTCACGTTCGACCTCGACCGTGCTCGTGTCAATCCCTCAATGCCTCAGGTCGACTCTGGAATGTCTCGCATTGCCTTCTGCTCAACTGTGACCGTGCCCAACACGTGTCCCCACGGCCTCTGATCGACTGCGGGAGGCTATACAACGCCTCCTGCTCCACTCTGACGATGCACGGTCACAGTCGAGCTCAAGGCAAAGCGCGTCGTCCCAGAGTCGATCATAGGCAGTAGGGACTCGTGTTCGGCACGGTCACAGTCGAGAAAAAGGCAATGCGCGTCGTCCCAGAGTCGATCAGAGGCGGTGTGGACACGTGTGAGGCACGGTCACAGTCGAGCGACAGGCAATGCGCGTCGTCCCAGAATCAATAGTAGGCACTGGGGACTCGACGCGTGCATCGTCGGAGTGGAGCAGGAGGCGTTGGAGGTCGTCCCGCAGTCGATGTAAGGTCGTGGGGACACACGAGTTAGGCACGGTCACAGTCGAGCAAAAGGCAATGCGCGTCGTCCCAGAGTCGATCGGTGGCGACGGGGACTTGTGTTCGGCACGGTCACAGTTGAGCAACAGGCAATGCGCGTCGTCCCAGAGTCAATCGTAGGCATTCAGGACTCGTGTTAGACACAGTCACAGTCGAGCGGAAGGCAATGCGCGTCGTTCCGTAGTCGATCGGTGGCAGGGGGGACTCGACACAAGCATCGTTGGAGTGGAGCAAGAGGCGTTGAAGGCCGTCCCAGTGTTGATCGGAGGCAGTGGGGACTCGTGTGAGACGGGGTCACAGACGAGCAAAAGGCAAAGCGCGTAGTCCCAGAGTCAATCGGCGGCGAAGTGGACCTGACACGAGCATCGTCAGAGTGGAGCAAGAGGCGTTGGAGGCCGTCCCGCAGTTGATCCGAGGCCGTGGGGACACGTGTTGGGTACGGTCACAGTCGAGCGGAAGGCAATGCGCGTCGTCCCAGAGTCGATCGGTGGCAATGGGGACTTGTATTAGGCACGGTCACAGTCGAGCAACAGGCAATGCGCGTCGTCCCAGAGTCAATCGGAGGCAGTCAGGACCCGTGTTAGACACGGTCACAGTCGAGCAAAAGGCAATGCGCGTCGTCCCAGAGTCAATCAGTGGCAGTGAGGACTTGACACGAGCATCGTTGGAGTGGAGCAAGAGGCGTTGGAGGCCGTCCCGCAGTCGATCTGAGGCCGTGGGGACACGTGTTGGGCACGGTCACAGTCAAGCGAAAGGCAATGCGCGTCGTTCCGGAGTCGATCGGTGGCAGGGGGGACTCGACACAAGCATCGTTGGAGTGGAGCAAGAGGCGTTGAAGGCCGTCCCAGTGTCGATCGGAGGCAGTGGGGACTCGTGTGAGGCGGGGTCACAGACAAGCAAAAGGCAATGCGCGTAGTCCCAGAGTCAATCGGCGGCGAAGTGGACCTGACACGAGCATCGTCAGAGTGGAGCAAGAGGCGTTGGAGGCCGTCCCGCAGTCGATCTCAGGCCGTGGGGACACGTGTTGGGCACGGTCACAGTCAAGCGAAAGGCAATGCGCGTCGTTCCGGAGTCGATCAGTGGCAGGGGGGACACGACACAAGCATCGTTGGAGTGGAGCAAGAGGCGTTGGAGGCCGTCCCGCAGTCGATCAGAGGCCGTGTGGACACGTATTGGGCACGGTCACAGTCGAGCAAAAGGCATTGCGCGTCGTCCCAGAGTCGATCCGAGGCAGTGGGGACTCGTGTTCGGCACTGTCACAGTCGAGCAAAAGGCAATGCGCGTCGTCCCAGAGTCGATCGGGGACAGTGGAGACTCGTGTTAGGCACGGTCACAGTCGAGCAAAAGGCAATGCGCGTCGTCCCAAAGTCGATAGGAGGCGGTGGGGACTTGACAAGAGCATCGTAACAGTGAGGCAGGAGACGTTGGAGAGCGTCCCGCAGTCGGTCTGAGGTCGTGGGGACACACGAGTCAGGCACGGTCACAGTCGATCGGGAGGCAATGCATGTCGTCCCAGACACGATCAGTGGCGGTGGGGACTCGACACGAGCATCGTCAGAGTGGAGCAGGAGGCGTTGGAGGTCGTCCCGCAGTCGATGTGAGGCAGTCAGGACTCGTGTTAGACACGGTCACAGTCGAGCAAAAGGCAATGCGCGTTGTCCCAGAGTCGATCAGTGGCAGTGAGGACTTGACACGAGCATCGATGGAGTGGAGCTGAAGGCGATGAAGTACGTCCAGCAGTGGATCAGAGGCCGCGGCGACACGTGTTGGGCACGGTCACAGTCGAGCAGAAGGCAATGCGCGTCGTCCCGGGGTCGATCGGTGGCAACGTGGACTCAACACGAGCATCGTCAGAGTGGAGCAGGAGGCGTTGGAGGTCGTCCCGCAGTCGATCAGGGGCCGAGGGTACACGTGTTGGGCACGGTCACAGTCGAGCGGAAGGCAATGCGCGTCGTCCCGGAGTCGATCGGTGGCAATGGGGACTTGTGTTAGGCACGGTCACAGTCGAGCAAAAGGCAATGCGCGTCGTCCCGGAGTCGATCGGTGGCAGCGTGAACTCGACACGAGCATCGTCAGAGTGGAGCAGGAGGCGTTCAATGGCTTTCCGCAGTCGATCAGAGGCCGTGGGGACACGTATTGGGCACGGTTACAGTCGAGCAAAAGGCAATGCGCGTCGTCCCAGAGTCGATCGGAGGCAGTGGAGACTCGTGTGAGGCACGGTCACGGTCGATCAAAAGGCAATGCGCGTCTTTTCGGAGTCGATCGGTGGCGACGTGGACTCGACACGAGCATCGTCAGAGTTGAGCAGGAGGCGTTCGATGGCCTCCCGCAGTCAATCAGAGGCCTTGGGGACACGTATTGGGCACGGTCACAGTCGAGCAAAAGGCATTGCGCGTCGTCCCAGAGTCGATCTGAGGCAGTGGGGACTCGTGTTCGGCACTGTCACAGTCGAGCAAAAGGCAATGCGCGTCGTCCCAGAGTCGATCGGAGACAGTGGGGACTCGTGTTAGGCACGGTCACAGTCGAGCAAAAGGCAATGCGCGTCGCCCCAGAGTCGATAGGAGGCGGTGGGGACTCGACAAGAGCATCGTAACAGTAAGGCAGGAGACGTGGAGAGCGTCCCGCAGTCGATCTGAGGTCGTGGGGACACACGAGTTAGGCACGGTCACAGTCGATCGGGAGGCAATGCATGTCGTCCCAGACACGATCAGTGGCAATGTGGACATGATACGAGCATCGTCAGAGTGGAGCTAGAGACGTTAGAGGGCGACCCGCAGTCGATCTGAAGCCGTGGGTACGCGTGTTAGGCATAGTCACAGTCGAGGAAACGGCGATGCGCGTCGACCCAGAGTCGATCGGGAACAATCGGGACTCGACACGAGCATCGTTAGAGTAGAGCGCGAGGAGTTGAGGGGCCGAGTCCCCATTGCCACCTGTCGACTCTGGAATGACTCGCATTGCCTTTTGCTCGACTGTGACTGAGCCCAACGCGTGTCCCTACGGCCTCACATCGACTGCGGGACGACCTCCAACGCCTCCTGCTCCACTCTAACGATGCTCGCGTCAAGTCCACATTGCCACCGATCGACTCTGGGACGACGCGCATTGACTTCTGCTCGACTGTGACCGTGCCCAACACGTGTCGCCGCGGCCTCTGATCGACTGCTGGATGTACTTCACCGCCTTCCACTCCACTCCAACGATGCTCGCGTCAAGTCCTCACTGCGACTGATCGACTCTGGGACGACGCGCATTTTCTTCGCTCGACTGTGACCGTGCCCAACACGTGTCCCCACGACCTCAGATCGACTGCGGGACGCTCTCCAACGTCTCCTGCCTTACTGTTACGATGCTCTTGTCGAGTCCCCACCGCCTCCTATCGACTCTGGGACGACGCGCATTGCCCTTTGCTCGACTGTGACCGTGCCTAACACGAGTCCCCACTGTCTCCGATCGACTTTGAGACGACGCGCATTGCCTTTTGCTCGACTGTGACCGTGCCGAACACGAGTCTCCACTGCCTCAGATCGACTCTGGGACGACGCGCAATGCCTTTTGCTCGACTGTGACCGTGCCCAATACGTGTCCACACGGCCTCTGATCGACTGCGGGAGGCCATCGAACGCCTCCTGCTCCACTCTGACGATGCTCGTGTCGAGTCCCCACCGCCTCCTATCGACTCTGGGACGACGCGCATTGCCTTTTGCTTGACTGTGACCGTGCCCAACACGTGTTCCCACGGCCTCGGATCAACTGCGGGACGGCCTCCAACGCCTCTTGCTCCACTCCAACGATGCTTGTGTCGAGTCCCCCCTGCCACTGATCGACTCTGGGACGACGCGCATTGCCTCTTGATCAACTGTGACCGTGCCCAACACAGGTCCCCATTGCCACCGATCGACTCTGGGACGACGCGCTTTGCCTTTCGCTCGACTGTGACCGTGCCCAACACGTGTCCCCACGGCCTCAGATCGACTGCGGGACGGCCACCAACGCCTCTTGCTCCACTCCAACGATGCTTGTGTCGAGTCCCCCCTGCCACTGATCGACTCTGGGACGACGCGCATTGCCTTTTTCTCGACTGTGTCCGTGCCCCACACGGGTCTCCACTGCCTCCGATCGACTCTGGGACGACGCGCATTGCCATTTTCTCGACTGTGACCGTGCCGAACACGGGTCCCTACTGCCTCCGATTGACTCTGGGACGACGCGCACTGCCTCTTTCTTGACTGTGACCGTGCCGAACACGAGTCCCCACTGCCTCCGATCGACTCCAGAACGACGCGCATTGCGTCACGTTCGACCTCGACCGTGCTCGTGTCAATCCCTCAATGCCTCAGGTCGACTCTGGAATGACTCGCATTGCCTTCTGCTTAACTGTGACCGTGCCCAACACGTGTCCCCACGGCCTCTGATCGACTGCGGGAGGCTATACAACGCCTTCTGCTCCACTCTGACGATGCACGGTCACAGTCGAGCTCAAGGCAAAGCGCGTCGTCCCAGAGTCGATCATAGGCAGTAGGGACTCGTGTTCGGCACGGTCACAGTCGAGAAAAAGGCAATGCGCGTCGTCCTAGAGTCGATCAGAGGCGGTGTGGACACGTGTGAGGCACGGTCACAGTCGAGCTCAAGGCAAAGCGCGTCGTCCCAGAGTCGATCATAGACAGTAGGGACTCGTGTTCGGCACGGTCACAGTCGAGAAAAAGGCAATGCGCGTCGTCCCAGAGTCGATCAGAGGCGGTGTGGACACGTGTGAGGCACGGTCACAGTCGAGCAACAGGCAATGCGCGTCGTCCCAGAATCAATAGGAGGCAGTGGGGACTCGACACGAGCATCGTCAGAGTGGAGCAGGAGGCGTTGGAGGTCGTCCCGCAGTCGATGTGAGGCCGTAGGGTCACGCGTTGGGCTCAGTCACAGTCGAGCGGAAGGCAATGCGCGTCGTCCCAGAATCAATAGGAGGCAGTGGGGACTTGACACGAGCATCGTTGGAGTGGAGCGGAAGGCGATGAAGTACGTCCACCAGTTGATCTGAGGCCGTGGGGACACGTGTTGGGTACGGTCACAGTCGAGCGGAAGGCAATGCGCGTCGTCCCAGAGTCGATCGGTGGCAACGGGGACTAGTGTGAGGCACGGTCACAGTCGAGCAACAGGCAATGCGCGTCGTCCCAGAGTCAATCGGAGGCAGTCAGGACTCGTGTTAGACACGGTCACAGTCGAGCAAAAGGCAATGCGCGTCGTCCCAGAGTTGATAGGAGGCGGCGGGGACTCGACACGAGCATCGTCAGAGTGGAGCAGGAGGCGTTCGATGGCCTCCCGCAGTCGATCAGAGGCCGTGTGGACACGTGTTGGGCACGGTCACAGTCAAGCAAAAGGCAATGCGCGTCGTCCCAGAGTCAATCGGAGGCAGTCAGGACTCGTGTTAGACACGGTCACAGTCGAGCAAAAGGCAATGCGCGTTGTCCCGGGGTCGATCGGTGGCAACGTGGACTCGACACGAGCATCGTCAGAGTGGAGCAGGAGGCGTTGGAGGTCGTCCCGCAGTCGATCAGGGGCCGAGGGTACACGTGTTGGGCACGGTCACAGTCGAGCGAAAGGCAATGCGTGTCGTCCCGGAGTCGATCGGTGGCAATGGGGACTTGTGTTAGGCACGGTCACAGTCGAGCAAAAGGCAATGCGCGTCGACCCGGAGTCGATCGGTGGCAGCGTGGACTCGACACGAGCATCGTCAGAGTGGAGCAGGAGGCGTTCAATGGCTTTCCGCAGTCGATCAGAGGCCGTGGGGACACGTATTGGGCACGGTCACAGTCGAGCAAAAGGCAATGCGCGTCGTCCCAGAGTCGATCGGAGGCAGTGGAGACTCGTGTGAGGCACGGTCACGGTCGATTAAAAGGCAATGCGCGTCTTCCCGGAGTCGATCGGTGGCGACGTGGACTCGACACGAGCATCGTCAGAGTGGAGCAGGAGGCGTTCGATGGCCTCCCGCAGTCAATCAGAGGCCGTGGGGACACGTGTTAGGCACGGTCACAGTCGATCAGGAGGCAGAGCGCGTCGTCCCAGACACGATCAGCGGCAGTGTGGACATGATACGAGCATCGTCAGAGTGGAGCTGGAGACGAGAGAGGGCGACCCGCAGTCGATCTGAGGCCGTGGGGCCGCGTGTTAGGCTCGGTCACAGTCGAGCAAAAGGCAATGCGCGTCGTCCCAAAGTCGATCCGCAGCAGTGTGGACTTGACACGAGCAGCGTCAGAGTGGACCGGGAGACGTTGGAGGGCCTCCCGCAGTCGATCAGAAGCCGCGAGGACACGTGTTGGGGACGGTCACAGTCAAGCAAAAGGCAATGCGTGTCGTCCCAGATTCAATCAGAGGCAGTGGGGACTTGTGTTAGGCACGGTTCTCAGTCGAGCAGAAGGCAATGCGCGTCGTTCCAGAGTCGATCAGAGGCAGTGTGGACTTGTGTGAGGCACAGTCACAGTCGAGCTCAAGGCGAAGCGCGTCGTCCCAGAGTCGATCGGCGGCAATGTGGACTTGACACGAACATTGTCAGAGTGGAGCAGGAGGCGTTGGACGGATTTCCGCAGTCGATCAGGGGCCGAGGGGACACGTGTTGGGCACGGTCACAGTCAAGCAAGAGGCAACGCGCGTCGTCCCAGAGTCAATCAGAGGCGGTAGGGACTCGACAAGAGCATCGTAACGGTAAGGCAGGAGGCGTCGGAGAGCGTCCCGCAGTCGATCTGAGGTCGTGGGGACACGAGTTAGGCACGGTCACAGTCGATCAAGAGGCAACGCGCGTCGTCCCAGACACGATCAGTGGCAGTGTGGACTGGATACGAGCATCGTCAGAGTGGACCGGGAGACGTTGGAGGGCCTCCCGCAGTCGATCAGAAGCCGCGAGGACACGTGTTGGGGACGGTCACTGTCGATCGGGAGGCAATGCGCCCCGTCCCAGACAAGATCATTGGCAGTGTGGACATAATACGAGCATCGTTAGAATGGAGCAAGAGGCGTTAGAGGCCGTCCCGCAGTCGATCTGAGGCCGTGGGGACACGTGTTGGGCACGGTCACAGTCGAGCAGAAGGCAATGCGCGTCGTCCCGGAGTCGATCAGAGGCAGTGTTGACTTGTGTGAGGCACGGTCACAGTCGAGCAAAAGGCAATGCGCGTCGTCCCGGAGTCGATCGGTGGCAGCGTGGACTCGACACGAGCATCGTCAGAGTGGAGCAGGAGGCGTTCAATGGCTTTCCGCAGTCGATCAGAGGCCGTGGGGACACGTATTGGGCACGGTCACAGTCGAGCAAAAGGCAATGCGCGTCGTCCCAGAGTCGATCGGAGGCAGTGGAGACTCGTGTGAGGCACGGTCACGGTCGATCAAAAGGCAATGCGCGTCTTCCCGGAGTCGATCGGTGGCGACGTAGACTCGACACGAGCATCGTCAGAGTTGAGCAGGAGGCGTTCGATGGCCTCCCGCAGTCAATCAGAGGCCTTGGTGACACGTATTAGGCACGGTCACAGTCGATCAAGAGGCAAAGCGCGTCGTCCCAGACACGATCAGTGGCAGTGTGGACATGATACGAGCATCGTCAGAGTGGAGCTGGAGACGATGGAGGGCGACCTGCAGTCGATCTGAGGCCGTGGGGACGCGTGTTAGGCTCGGTCACAGTCGAGCAAAAGGCAATGCGCGTCGTCCCAAAGTCGATCCGCAGCAGTGTGGACTTGTGTTAGGCACGGTTCTCAGTCGAGCAGAAGGCAATGCGCGTCGTTCCAGAGTCGATCAGAGGCAGTGTGGACTTGTGTGAGGCACGGTCAAAGTCGAGCAGAAGGCAATGCGCGTCGTCCCAGAGTCGATTGGAGGCAGTAAGGACTCGTGTTAGTCACGGTCACAGTCGAGCAAAAGGCATTGCGCGACGTCCCAGAGTCGATCGGAGGCAGCGGGGACTCGTGTTAGGCACGTTCACCGTCGAGCAGAAGGCAATGCGCGTCGTCCCGAAGTCGATCGGTGGCAACGTGGACTCGACACGAGCATCGTCAGAGTGAAGCTGGAGGCGTTCGATGGCCTTCCGCAGTCGATCAGAGGCCGTGTGGACACGTATTGGGCACGGTCACAGTCGAGCAAAAGGCATTGCGCGTCGTCCCAGAGTCGATCGGAGGCAGTGGGGACTTGTGTTAGGCTCGGTCACAGTCGAGCAACAGGCAATGCGCGTCGTCCCAGAGACGATTGGAGGCAGTGGGGACTCGTGTTAGGCACGGTCACAGTCGAGCAAAAGGCAATGCGCGTCGTCCCAGAGTCGATCGGTGGCAGTGTTGATTCGTGTGGGGCACGGTTACAGTCGAGCAAAAGGCAATGCGCGTCGTCCCAGAGTCGATCGGAGGCAGTGGGGACTCGTGTTAGGCAGGGTCGCAGTCGAGCAAAAGGCAACGCGCGTCGTCCCAGAGTCGATCGGAGGCAGTGAGGACTTGTGTTAGGGACGCTCACAGTCGAGCAAAAGGCATTGCGCGTCGTCCCAGAGTCGATCGGCGGCAGAGGGGACTCGTGTGAGGCACGGTCACAGTCGAGCAAAAGGCGATGCGCGTCGTCCCAGAGTCGATTGGTGGCAATGTGGACTCGACACGAGCATCGTCAGAGTGGAGCGGGAGGCGAAAGTGGGCGTCCCGCAGACGATCAAAGGCCTTAGGGACACGCGTTAGGCACGGTCACAGTCAAGCGAAAAGCAATGCGCGTCGTTCCAGAGTCCCTCAGCAACGGCGTAGACTTGAGACGAGCACGATTTTTTGCTCAGATATTATTTAAAATGCCATTCGATATGCTTAAAGAATTGTAGTTTGGAACATTCATACATTAGATTAGAACTTTTCATGAGGTCAAGAGGTAACATGCAGATAAATAAATGATCGTTCATTCAACTCCATGTTTTTAATGTCTGTAAATAATTGTTCTCAAATTGAGGAAAGATAATTCATTCTTAATATTCATTTCTTTCTCTTTTTGATATATTTAACATGATAACCTTCATTTATATTTGATTATATGAATGTATGATATATATGAGTGAATGTTCGATTATATCAATGTATAATAATCAAATACATACATATATATGTATTATGAATTCTCATTGACTTATAAAAAAAGAGAAATTTAAAAATGACAAAGATTTTGTTACAATCATCAAATTCATTGAAAATAAATCTAATTATTCCAAAAATACCACGTATTTTTTGATTATTTGCTCACATATCAATTAAAATATAAATATTATTCGTTAAGAAACATAATTTATTCAAATCAATTATTTGTTTATTTAATTGAATTATAATACTTGATTACCTCCATTAATATCCAATTAAATAAATGAATAATATACATCTATATACATACGTACACATATAATGATATCCATGTATATACATATATATATACATATATGCATATATTTATACACATATATACATATATATGTATATATATTTCATATATACAAATATAGTTCAATTTTGAATTCACTTCTGAAAACAAAAAGAAGTTTTTGGAAAAAAAATTTTTTTATGGTCTATTAAATTCATTGAAAATTAATATAATATTTTCAATGTTAAATATATATAGAAATAAATATAATTATTATATATATATGAATACATACATGTTCGTATATATATATATATATATATATAAGTATATACATGTATATATATATATATATTCAAATATAGATATATATGTATATATATATTTATATCTATTTATATTATACATTAATATAATGAAATAGAAATGAAGGTAATTGAGGTTAATAATGTAATAAAATAAAAAATGATTGTAAACGGAAAAAATTATAAAAAAACAAAATAAGATAAAAAATTAGCGAATAATTAAAAACATTCAGGATTTTTCTAATAATTATACATGATTTTGAAAAATTGAAATAATGTAAGAAAAATTTTTTTTTTCAATTTCCCTTTTTTTAAAAGTAAATTGAAAATCATAATATACATATATATATTCATATATATATGTATATATGTATTTATATAAATTTATATTTTACATTAATATAATAGAATATGAATAAAGGTAATTGAGGTAAATAGATGTAATAAAATATAAAATAAGCGAATAAATAAAAATATTTGGTATTTTTCTGATAATTATACATAATTTTAAAAAATTGGAATATTGTGGGAAAAATTTTTTTTTTCAATTTTCCTCTTTTTAAAAGTAAATTGAAAATTATAATATACATATATATATTCATATATATATGTATATATGTATACATATATATGTATAGATATATATACATATACATATATATATATATACATATATATGTATATATATATTCATATATATTCATATCATACATTATTATAATAGAATATAAATGGAGGTGATTGAGGTAAATAATGTAATAAAATAAAAAATAATTGTAAATGGAAAAATCATAAAAAAATGTAATAAAATGAAACATAGGCGAATAAATGAAAATATTAGGGATTTTTCTGATAATTATACATAATTTTCAAAAATTAAAATGTTGTGAAAAAAATTTTCTTTCATCAATTTTCCTCTTTTTGAGAGTAAACCAAAAACTATAATACACATATATATATTCATATATATATATATATACATACATACATATATATATATATATAGATACATATGTATATATATATTTATATATGTTTATATTATACATTAATATAATGATGGTAATTGAGGTAAATAATGTAATAAAATAAAAAATGATTGTAAATGAGAAAAATTATAAAAAAATTAAATAAAATTAAAAGTTGGCGAGTAATTAAAAATATTCAGGATTTTTCTAATAATTATGCATAATTTTGAAATATTGAAATAATGTAGGAAAAATTTTTTTTTTCTCAATTTCCTATTTTTCAAAAGTGAATTGAAGATTATAATATACATATGTATATATATATACATATATATGTGTATATATATATATATGTATACATATATATATATATATATACATATATATGTATATATATATCCATATATATTTATATTATACATTATTATAATAGAATATAAATGAAAGTGATTGAGGTAAATAATGTAATAAAATAAAAAATAATTGTGAATTGAAAAATCATAAAAAAAAAATAAAATCAAAAATAAGCGAATAAATAAAAATATTTGGGATTTTTCTGATAATCATACGTAATTTTAAAAAATTGAAATATTGTGGAAAAATTTTTTTTTTAATTACCCTCTTTTCAAAAGTAAACTGAAAATTATAATATACATATATATATTCATATATATAGATATATATGTACATATATATTCATACATATGTATATTATACAATAATATAATGAAATATAAATGAAGGTAATTAAGGCAAATAATGTAATAAAATAAAAAATGATTGTGAATGGAAAAATCATGAAAAAAAAAATTAAATAAAAAATCAGCGAATAAATAAAAATATTCGGGATTTTTCTGATAATTTTACATAGTTTCAAAAGAGTGAAATGTTGTGGAAAAATTTTCTCTTTCAATTTCCCTCTTTTTAGAAGTAAATTGAAAATTATGATATACATGTATATATTCATATATATATGTATATATGTATATATATATATAGACATATATGTATATATATATTTATATAAATTCATATTTTGCATGAATATAATGAAATATAAATAAAGGTAATTGAGGTAAATAATGTAATAAAATGAGAAATAAGCGAATAAATGATAATATTCGGGATTTTTTCGATGATTATACATAATTTTGAAAAATTGAAATATTCCGGAAAAAATTTTTTTTTCAATTTCTCTCTTTTTAAAAGTAAATTGAAAATTATAATATACATATATTTATTCATATATATAATATATATATTTATATATATATATATATCTGTGTATATATATATATACATATACATATGAATATATATACATATATATGTATATATATATTTATATATATTCATAATATACATCAGTATGATAGGATATGAATAAAGGTAATTGTGGTACATAATGCAATAATATAAAAAATGATTGTGAATGGAAAAATCATAAAAAAAAATAAAATAAAAAATACGCGAATGAATAAAAATATTTGGGATTTTTCTGATAATTGTACATAATTTTAAAAAATTGAAATATCGTGGAAAAAATTTTTTTTTTAATTTCCCCCGTTTTAAAAGTGGATTGAAAATCATAATATACATATATATATTCATATATATATGTATATATGTAAATATATATGTATATATATATATATATATATATATAGATATATATGTATATGTATATTTAAATAAATTTATATTTTACGTTAATATAATAGAATATGAATAAAGGTAATTGAGGTGAATAATGTAATAAAATAAAAAATGATTGTGAATGACAAAAATTATAAGAAAATTAAATGAAATTAAAAATTAGCGAGTAATCAGAAATATTCAGGATTTTTCTAATAATCATACATAATTTTGAAAAATTGAAATATTGTGGAAAAAATTTTTTTTTTAATTTCCCTTGTTTTAAAAGTAAATTGAAAATTATAATATATATATATATATATCCATGTATAAATTCATATATATATTTCCATATATATAGATATATATGTATATATATCTATGGCTATTTATTCTATACATTATTATAATGAAATATAAATGAAGGTAATTGAGGTAAATAATGTAATGAAAAAAAAAATGATTGTGAATGGAAAACATTATAAAAAAATTAAATAAAATAAAAAAGGAGCGAATAAATGAAAATATTTGGGATTTTTTTGATAATTATACATGATTTTAAAAAATTGAAATATTGTGGGGAAAAATTTTTTTTTTCAATTTCCCTCTCTTCAAGAGTAGATTGAAAATTATACCATACATACATATATTCATATATATATGTTTATATGTATATATATATGTATATATATATATATATATATATATATGTATATATATATATATATATATACATATGTTTTTATATATTCATATAAATTTATGGTTTACAATAATGTAATAGAATATGAATAAAGGTAATTGAGGTAAATAATGTAATAAAATAAAAAATAATTGTGAATAGGAAAATCATCAAAAAATGAAATAAAATAAAAAATGAGCGAGTAGTTGAAAATATTTAGGATTTTTCTGATAATCATACATAATTTTAAAAAATTGAAATATTGGGTAAAAATTTTTTTTTTTTCAGGTTCCCTCTTTTGAAAAGTAAATTGAAAATTATAACATACGTATATATATTCATATATATATGTATATATGTATATATATATATATATATATATATATGTGTATATACATATATATATATATGGATATGTATGTATATACATCCTTATATATATCTATATTATACATTCATATAATAGAATATAAATAAAGGTAATCGAGGTAAATAATGTGATGAAATAGAAAATGATTGTGAATGGAAAGAATTATGAAAAAATTAAATGGAATAAAAAATGAGCGAATAATTAAAAATATTCAGGATTTTTCCAATATTTAAACGAAATTTTAAAAATTTGAAATAATGTAAGAAAAATTTTTTTTTCCTCAATTTCCTATTTTTCAAAGGTGAATTGAAGATTATAATATACATATGTATATGTATATACATATATATGTGCATATACATATATCTATATACATATATATATATATATATATATATATACATATATATGTATATTTTTATTTATATTCATTTACATTATACATTAATATAATAGAATATAAATAAAGGTAATTGAGGTAAATGATGTGATAAAATAAAAAATAATTGTGAATGGAAAAATCATGGAAAAAAAATAAAATGAAAAATAAGTGAATGAATAAAAATATTCGGGATTTTTCTGATGATTAGACATAATTTTGAAAAATTAAAATATTGTGGAAAAAAATTTTCCTTTCAATTTCCCTCTTTTTAAAAGTAAACTGAAAATTATAATATACATATATATATTCATATATAAATTCATATATATATATTCATATATATAGATATATATGTATATATATACATACATATTTATATTATACATCAATATAATGGAATATAAATGAAGGTAATTGAGGTAAATAATGTAATGAAATAAAAAATAATTGTGAATGTAAAAATCATAAAAAAATAAAACAAAATGAGAAATAAGCGAATAAATGAAAATATTCGGGATTTTTCTGATGATTATACATAATTTTAAAAAATTGAAATATTGTGGAAAAATTTTTTTTCTTCAATTTCCCTCTTTTTAAAAGTGAATTGAAAATTATATTATACATATATATATTCATATATATATGTATATATGTACATATATCTATGTATATATATATATATATATTTATATATATATATATAGATATATATGTATATATATATTTATATATATTAATATTATACATCAATATGATAGAATATGAATAAAGGTAATTGTGGTACATAATGCAATAAAATAAAAAATGATTGTGAATGGAAAAATCATAAAAAAAAATAAAATAAAAAATACGCGAATGAATAAAAATATTTGGGATTTTTCTGATAATTATACATAATTTTAAAAAATTGAAATATTGTGGAAAAAATTTTTTTTTTAATTTCCCCCGTTTTAAAAGTGGATTGAAAATCATAATATACATATATATATTCATATATATATATGTATATATGTAAATATATATGTATATATATATGTATATATATATTTATATAAATTCATAATTTGCATTAATATAATAGAATATAAATAAAGGTAATTGAGGTAAATAATGTAATTGAATAAGAAATAAGCAAATAAATGATAATATTCGGGATTTTTCCGATGATTATACATAATTTTAAAAAATTGAAATATTCTGAATGAAATTTTTTTTTTCAATTTCTCTCTTTTCAGAAGTAAATTGAAAATTATAATATACATATATTTATATATATATAATATATATATTTATGTATATATATATATATATCTGTGTATATATATATATATACATATACATATATATATATATATACATATATATGTATATATATATTTATATATATTTATATTATACATCAATATAATAGAATATAAATAGAGGTTATTGTGGTACATAATGCAATAAAATAAAAAATGATTGTGAATGGAAAAATCATTAAAAAAAATAAAATAAAAAATAAGCGAATGAATAAAAATATTTGGGATTTTTCTGATGATTATACATAATTTTATAAAATTGAAATATTGTGGAAAAAATTTTTTTTTTAATTTTCCTCTTTTTAAAAGTGAATTGAAAATTATAATATACATATATATATTCATATATATATGTATATATGTATATATATATGTATATATATATATATATATATATAGATATATATGTATATGTATATTCAAATAAATTTATATTTTACGTTAATATAATAGAATATGAATGAAGGTAATTGAGGTGAATAATGTAATGAAATAAAAAATGATTGTGAATGACAAAAATTATAAAAAAATTGAATAAAATTAAAAATTAGCGAGTAATCAGAAATATTCAGGATTTTTCTAATAATTATACATAATTTTGAAAAATTAAAATATTGTGGAAAAAATTTTTTTTTTTATTTCCCTTGTTTTGAAAGTAAATTGAAAATTATAATATATATATATATATATTCATATATATATTTATATATATATTTTCATATATATAGATATATATGTATATATATCTATGGATATTCATATTATACATTAATATAATGAAATATAAATGAAGGTAATTGAGGTCAATAATGTAATATAAGAAAAAATGATTGTGAATGGAAGAAATTATGAAAAAATGAAATAAAATAAAAAATGAGAGAATAAATGAAAATATTTGGGATATCTTTGATAATTATACATGATTTTAAAGAATTGAAATATTGTGGGAAAAAATTTTTTTTTCGATTTCCCTCTCTCTAAAAGTAGATTGAAAATTATACCATACATACATATATTCATATATATATGTTTATATGTATATATATATATGTATGTATATATATATATATATATATATATATATATATATATATATATATATATATATATATATATATATATATATATATATATATATATATATATATAGATATATATGTTTATATATATTCATATAAATTTATGGTTTACAATAATGTAATAGAATATGAATAAAGGTAATTGAGGTAAATAATGTAATAAAATAAAAAATAATTGTGAATGGAAAAATCATCAAAAAATAAAATAAAATAAGAAAGAAGCGAATAAATAAAAATATCCGGGATTTTTCTGATGATTATACATAATTTAACAAAATTGAAATATTGTGGAAAAAAATTTTTTTTTCCAATTTTCCTCTTTTTAAAAGTAAATTGAAAATTATAATATACATATATATATTCATATATATATATGTGTATATATATATATATATATATATATATATATATATATATGTGTATGTATATATATATACATATACATATATATATATATACATATATATGTATATATATATTCATATATATTTATATTATACATTATTATAATAGAATATAAATGAAAGTGATTGAGGTAAATAATGTAATAAAATAAAAAATAATTGTGAATTGAAAAATCATAAAAAAAAAATAAAATCAAAAATAAGCGAATAAATAAAAATATTTGGGATTTTTCTGATAATCATACGTAATTTTAAAAAATTGAAATATTGTGGAAAAATTTTTTTTTAATTACCCTCTTTTCAAAAGTAAACTGAAAATTATAATATACATATATATATTCATATATATAGATATATATGTACATATATATTCATACATATGTATATTATACAATAATATAATGAAATATAAATGAAGGTAATTAAGGCAAATAATGTAATAAAATAAAAAATGATTGTGAATGGAAAAATCATGAAAAAAAAAATTAAATAAAAAATCAGCGAATAAATAAAAATATTCGGGATTTTTCTGATAATTTTACATAGTTTCAAAAGAGTGAAATGTTGTGGAAAAATTTTCTCTTTCAATTTCCCTCTTTTAGAAGTAAATTGAAAATTATGATATACATGTATATATTCATATATATATGTATATATGTATATATATATATAGACATATATGTATATATATATTTATATAAATTCATATTTTGCATGAATATAATGAAATATAAATAAAGGTAATTGAGGTAAATAATGTAATAAAATGAGAAATAAGCGAATAAATGATAATATTCGGGATTTTTTCCGATGATTATACATAATTTTGAAAAATTGAAATATTCCGGAAAAAATTTTTTTTTCAATTTCTCTCTTTTTAAAAGTAAATTGAAAATTATAATATACATATATTTATTCATATATATAATATATATATTTATATATATATATATATCTGTGTATATATATATATACATATACATATGAATATATATACATATATATGTATATATATATTTATATATATTCATAATATACATCAGTATGATAGAATATGAATAAAGGTAATTGTGGTACATAATGCAATAATATAAAAATGATTGTGAATGGAAAAATCATAAAAAAAAATAAAATAAAAAATACGCTAATGAATAAAAATATTTGGGATTTTTCTGATAATTGTACATAATTTTAAAAAATTGAAATATCGTGGAAAAAATTTTTTTTTTAATTTCCCCCGTTTTAAAAGTGGATTGAAAATCATAATATACATATATATATTCATATATATATGTATATATGTAAATATATATGTATATATATATATATATATATATAGATATATATGTATATGTATATTTAAATAAATTTATATTTTACGTTAATATAATAGAATATGAATAAAGGTAATTGAGGTGAATAATGTAATAAAATAAAAATGATTGTGAATGACAAAAATTATAAGAAAATTAAATGAATTAAAAATTAGCGAGTAATCAGAAATATTCAGGATTTTTCTAATAATCATACATAATTTTGAAAAATTGAAATATTGTGGAAAAAATTTTTTTTTAATTTCCCTTGTTTTAAAAGTAATTGAAAATTATAATATATATATATATATATCCATGTATAAATTCATATATATATTTTCATATATATAGATATATGTATATATATCTATGGCTATTTATTCTATACATTATTATAATGAAATATAAATGAAGGTAATTGAGGTCAATAATGTAATATAAGAAAAAATGATTGTGAATGGAAGAAATTATGAAAAAATGAAATAAAATAAAAAATGAGAGAATAAATGAAAATATTTGGGATATCTTTGATAATTATACATGATTTAAAAAATTGAAATATTGTGGGAAAAAATTTTTTTTTCGATTTCCCTCTCTCTAAAAGTAGATTGAAAATTATACCATACATACATATATTCATATATATATGTTTATATGTATATATATATATGTATGTATATATATATATATATATATATATATATATATATACATATATATATATATATATATATATATATATATATATATATATATATATATAGATATATATGTTTATATATATTCATATAAATTTATGGTTTACAATAATGTAATAGAATATGAATAAAGGTAATTGAGGTAAATAATGTAATAAATAAAAAATAATTGTGAATGGAAAAAATCATCAAAAAATAAAATAAAATAAGAAAGAAGCGAATAAATAAAAATATCCGGGATTTTTCTGATGATTATACATAAATTTAACAAAATTGAAATATTGTGGAAAAAAATTTTTTTTTCCAATTTTCCTCTTTTTAAAAGTAAATTGAAAATTATAATATACATATATATATTCATATATATATATGTGTATATATATATATATATATATATATATATATATATATGTGTATGTATATATATATACATATACATATATATATATATATACATATATATGTATATATATATTCATATATATTTATATTATACATTATTGTAATAGAATATAAATGAAGGTGATTGAGGTAAATAATGTAATAAAATAAAAAATAATTGTGAATGGAAAAATCATAAAAAAAAAATAAAATTAAAAATAAGCGAATAAATAGAAATATTTGGGATTTTTCCGATAATTATACATAATTTTAAAAAAGTGAAATGTTGTGGAAAAATTCTTTCTTTCAATTTCCCTCTTTTAAAAGTAAATTGAAAATTATAATATACATATATATATTATATATATATATATATATATATGTATATATGTATACATATATATATAGATATATATGTATATAGAAAATATGTATATATATATTTATATAACTTCATATTTTGCAATAATATAATAGAATATGAATAAAGGTAATTGAGGTAAATAATGTAATAAAATAAGAAATAAGCGAATAAATGAGAATATTTGGGATTTTTCCGATGATTGTACATAATTTTAAAAAATTGAAATATTCTGGAAAAAATTTTTTTTCTTCAATTTCCCTTCTTTTGAAAGTAAATTGAAAATTATAATATACATAGATACATTCATATATATATTATATATATTTATATATATATATATATCTGTGTTATATATATATACATATATATGTATATATATATTTACATATATGAATATTAAACTTTATTATGATAGAATATAAATGAGGGTGATTTAGGTGAATAATGTAATAAAATAAAAAAGAATTGTGAATGAGAAAATCATAAAAAAATGAGATAAAATAAAGAATAAGCGAATAAATAAAATTATTCAGGATTTTTCTGATGATTATACATGAGTTTAAAAAATTGAAATATTGTGGAAAAAATTTTTTTTTTTCAATTTCCCTCTTATTGAAGTAAATTAAAGATTATAATATACATATATATATTCATATATATATTCATATATATATATTCATATATATAGATATATATGTATATGTATATTCAAATAAATTTATATTTTACGTTAATATAATAGAATATGAATGAAGGTAATTGAGGTGAATAATGTAATGAAATGAAAAATGATTGTGAATGACAAAAATTATAAAAAAATTGAATAAAATTAAAATTAGCGAGTAATCAGAAATATTCAGGATTTTTCTAATAATTAAACATAATTTTGAAAAATTAAAATATTGTGGAAAAAATTTTTTTTTTTATTTCCCTTGTTTTGAAAGTAAATTGAAAATTATAATATATATATATATATATTCATATATATATTTATATATATATTTTCATATATATAGATATATATGTATATATATCTATGGATATTCATATTATACATTAATATAATGAAATATAAATGAAGGTAATTGAGGTCAATAATGTAACATAAGAAAAAATGATTGTGAATGGAAGAAATTATGAAAAAATGAAATAAAATAAAAAATGAGAGAATAAATGAAAATATTCGGGATATCTTTGATAATTATACATGATTTTAAAAAATTGAAATATTGTGGGAAAAAATTTTTTTTTTCGATTTCCCTCTCTCTAAAAGTAGATTGAAAATTATACCATACATACATATATTCATATATATATGTTTATATGTATATATATATATGTATATATATATATATATATATATATATATATATATAAATATATATATATATACATATATATATATATATATATATATATATATATATATTTATATATATATATAGATATATATGTTTATATATATTCATATAAATTTATGGTTTACAATAATGTAATAGAATATGAATAAAGGTAATTGAGGTAAATAATGTAATAAAATAAAAAATAATTGTGAATGGAAAAATCATCAAAAAATAAAATAAAATAAGAAAGAAGCGAATAAATAAAAATATCCGGGATTTTTCTGATGATTATACATAATTTAACAAAATTGAAATATTGTGGAAAAAAATTTTTTTTTCCAATTTTCCTCTTTTTAAAAGTAAATTGAAAATTATAATATACATATATATATTCATATATATATATGTGTATATATATATATATATATATATATATATATGTGTATGTATATATATATACATATACATATATATATATATACATATATATGTATATATATATTCATATATATTTATATTATACATTATTGTAATAGAATATAAATGAAGGTGATTGAGGTAAATAATGTAATAAAATAAAAAATAATTGTGAATGGAAAAATCATAAAAAAAAAATAAAATTAAAAATAAGCGAATATATAGAAATATTTGGGATTTTTCCGATAATTATACGTAATTTTAAAAAATTGAAATATTGTGGAAAAATTTTTTTTTTTAATTTCCCTCTCTTTAAAAGTAAACTGAAAATTATAATATACATATATATATTCATATATATAGATATATATGTATATATATATTCAGACATATTTATATTATACAATAATATAAAGAAATATAAATGAAGGTAATTGAGGCAAATAATGTAATAAAATAAGAAATAAGCGAATAAATGAGAATATTTGGGATTTTTCCGATGATTATACATAATTTTAAAAAATTGAAATATTCTGGAAAAAATTTTTTTTCTTCAATTTCCCTTCTTTTGAAAGTAAATTGAAAATTATAATATACATAGATACATTCATATATATATTATATATATTTATATATATATATATATCTGTGTATATATATATATACATATATATGTATATATATATTTACATATATGAATATTAAACTTTATTATGATAGAATATAAATGAGGGTGATTTAGGTGAATAATGTAATAAAATAAAAAAGAATTGTGAATGAGAAAATCATAAAAAAATGAGATAAAATAAAGAATAAGCGAATAAATAAAATTATTCAGGATTTTTCTGATGATTATACATGAGTTTAAAAAATTGAAATATTGTGGAAAAAATTTTTTTTTTTCAATTTCCCTCTTATTGAAAGTAAATTAAAGATTATAATATACATATATAAATTCATATATATATTCATATATATATATTCATATATATAGATATATATGTATGTATATATTAATATAAATTTATATTTTACATGAATATAATGGAATATGAATGAAGGTGATTGAGGTAAATAATGTAATAAAATAAAAAATAATTGTGAATGTAAAAATCATAAAAAAATTAAATAAAATGAGAAATAAGCGAATAAATAAAAATATTTGGGATTTTTCCGATAATTATACATAATTTTGAAAAATTGAAATATTGTGGAAAAATTTTTTTTTTTCAATTTCCCTTTTTTTAAAAGTAAACTGAAAATTATAATATACATATATATATATTCATATATATAGATATATATGTATATATATATTCATATAAAATTATATTTTACATCATTATAATAGAATATGAATAAAGGTAATTGAGGTGAATAATGTAATAAAATAAAAAATAATTGTGAATGTAAAAATCATACAAAAATAAAATAAAATGAGTAATGAGCGAATAAATAAAAATATTCGGGATTTTTCTGATGATTATACATAATTTTGAAAAATTGAAATATTGTGGGAAAATTTTTTTTTTTCAATTTCCCTCTTTTTAAAAGTGAATTGAAAATTATATTATACATATATATATTCATATATATATTCATATATATATATTTCCATATATATAGATATATATGTGTATATTTCTATAGATATTTATATTATACATTAATATAATGAAATATAAATAAAGGTTATTGAGGTAAATAACGTAATGAAAGAAAAAATAATTGTAAATGGAAAAATCATCAAAAAATGAAATAAAATAAGAAATAAGCGAATAAATGAAAATATCCGGGATTTTTCTGATGATTATACATAATTTAAAAAAATCGAAATATTGTGGAAAGAAATTTTTTTTTTTCAATTTTCCTCTTTTAAAAAGTGAATTAAAAATTATAATATACATATATATATTTATATATATATATATGTGTATATATATATATATATATACATATATATTTATATATATATATATATATATATATATATATATATTCATATACATATACATATATATAGATATACATATATATGTATATATATATTGATATATATTTATATTATACATTATTGTAATAGAATATAAATGAAGGTGATTGAGGTAAATAATGTAATAAAATAAAAAATAATTGTGAATGGAAAAATCATTAAAAAATAAAATAAAATAAGAAAGAAGCGAATAAATAAAAATATTTGGGATTTTTCTGATGATTATACATAATTTTAAAAAATTGAAATATTGTGGAAAAATTTTTTTTTTTCAATTTCAGTCTTTTTAAAAGTAAACTGAAAATTATAATATACATATATATATTCATATATAAATTCATATATATATTCATATATATAGATATATATGTATATATATATTCATACATACTTATATTATACATTAATACAATGAAATATAAATGAAGGAAATGGAGGTAAATAATGTAATAAAATAAAAAATAATTGTGAATGGAAAAATCATGAAAAAAAAAATAACATGAAAAATCAGCGAATAAATAAAAATATTTGGGATTTTTCTGATAATTATACATAATTTTAAAAAAGTGAAATGTTGTGGAAAAATTTTTTCTTTCAATTTCCCTCTTTTTAAAAGTAAATTGAAAATTAAAATATACATATATATATTCATATATATGTGTATATATGTATACATATATATATAATATATATGTATATATATCTATATAAATTCATATTTTGCATTAATATAATGGAATATGAATGAAGGTAATTGAGGTAAATAATGTAATGAAATAAGAAATGAGCGAATGAATGAGAATATTCGGGATTTTTCCGATGAATATACATAATTTTAAAAAATTGAAATATTCTGGAAAAAATTTTTTTTTTTCAATTTCCCTCGTTTTGAAAGTAAATTGAAAATTATAATATACATATATATATTCATATATATAATATATATGTATATATATATATAGATATATATGTATATATATATTTATGTAAATTCATATTCTACATTAATATGATGGAATATAAATGAAGGTAATTGAGGTAAATAATGTAATAAAATAAAAAATAATTGTGAATGGAAAAATCATAAAAAAATGAAATAAAATAAAAACTAAGCGAACAAATAAAAATATTCGGGATTTTTCTGATGATTATACATAATTTTAAGAAATTGGAATATTGTAGGAAAAAATTTTTTCCTCCAGTTTCTCTCTTGTTAAAAGTAAATTGAAAATTATAATATACATATATATATTCATATATATATTCATATATATAGATATATATGTATATATATATTTATTTAAATTTATATTTTACATTAATATAATAGAATATGAATAAAGGTAATTGAGGTGAATAATGTAATAAAATGAAAAATAATTGTGAATGTAAAAATCATAAAAAAATTAAATAAAATAAGAAATAAGCGAATAAATGAAAATATTCGGGATTTTTCTGATGATTATACATAATTTTAAAAAATTGAAATATTGTGGGAAAATTTTTTTTTTTCAATTTCCCTCTCTGTAAAGTGAATTGAAAATTATATTATTCATATATATATTCATATATATGTTCATATATATATTTTCATATATATAGATATACATGTATATATATCTATGTATATTTATATTATACATCAATATAATGAAATATAAATGAAGGTAATTGAGGTAAATAATGTAATGAAAGAAAAAATGATTGTGAATGACAAAAATTATGAAAAAATTAAATAAAATTGAAAATTAGCGAGTAATCAGAAATATTCAGGATTTTTCCAATAATTATACATAATTTTGAAAAATTGAAATATTGTGGAAAAAATTTTTTTTTTTAATTTCCCTTGTTTTAAGAGTAAATTGAAAATTATAATATATATATATATATTCATATATATATTTATATATATATTTCCATTTATATGGATATATATGCATGTATATCTATGGATATTCATATTATACGTTATTATAATGAAATATGAATGAAGGTAATTGAGGTAAATAATGTTATAAAAGAAAAAATGATTGTGAATGGAAAAAATTATAAAAAAATGAAATGAAATAAAAAATGAGCGAATAAATGAAAATATTTGGGATTTTTTTGATAATTATACATGATTCTAAAAAACCGAAATATTGTGGGGAAAAATTTTTTTTTTCAATTTCCCTCTCTTTAAAAGTAGATTGAAAATTATACCATACATACATATATTCATATATATATGTTTATATGTATATATGTATATATATATATATATATATATATATATATATATATATATATATATATATATATAGATATATATATATAGATATAAATATATATATATATATATATAGATATATATGTTTATATATATTCATATAAATTTATGGTTCACAATAATGTAATAGAATATAAATAAAGGTAATTGAGGTAAATACTGTAATAAAAGGAAAAATAATTGTGAATGGAAAAATCATCAAAAAATGAAATAAAAAAAGAAATAAGCGAATAAATGAAAATATCCGGGATTTTTCTGATGATTATACATAATTTAACAAAATTGAAATATCGTAAAAAAAATTTTTTTTTTTCAATTTCCCAATTTCTAAAAGTAAATTGAAAATTATAATATACAGATATATATTTATATATATATATATATATAGATATACGTATATATGTAATAGAATATATTGTAATAGAATATAAATGAAGGTGATTGAGGTAAATGACGTAATAAAATGAAAAATAATTGTGAATGGAAAAATCATAGAAAAAAAATGAAATAAAAAATAAGCGAATAAATAGAAATATTTGGGATTTTTCTGATAATTATACATAATTTTAAAAAATTGAAATATTGTGGAAAAATTTTTTTCTTTCAATTTCAGTCTCTTTAAAAGTAAACTAAAAATTATAATATACATATATATATTCATATATAAATTCATATATATATTCATATATATAGATATATATGTATTTATATATTCATACATATTTATATTTTACGTTAATATAATAGAATATAAATGAAGGTAATTGAGGTGAATAATGTAATAAAATAAAAAATAATTGTGAATGTAAAAATCATAAAAAAATAAAATAAAATGAGAAATAAGCGAATGAATGAAAATATTCGGGATTTTTCTGATGATTATACATAATTTTAAAAAATTGAAATATTGTGGGAAAATTTTTTTTTTTCAATTTTCCTCTTTTTAAAAGTGAATTGAAAATTATATTATACATATATATATTCATATATATATAGATATATATGTATATATATGTATGTATATTTATTTTATACATCAATATAATGAAATATAAATGAAGGTAATTGAGGTAAATAATGTAATGAAAGAAAAAATGATTGTGAATAGAAAAAATTATAAAAAATTGAAATAAAATTAAAAATGAGCGAATAATCAAAAATATTCAGGATTTTTCTGCTAATTATACATAATTTTGAAAAATTGAAATAATGTGAGGAAAATTTTTTCTTTAATTTCCCTTGTTTTAAAAGTAAATTGAAAATTATAATATATATATATATATATTCATATATATATTCATATATATATTTCCATATATATAGATATATATGTATATATATATTTATGTAAATTCATATTTTACATTAATATAATAGAATATGAATGAAGGTAATTGAGGTGAATAATGTAATAAAATAAAAAATAATTGTGAATGGAAAAATCATAAAAAAATAAAATAAAATAAGAAATAAGCGAATAAATGAGAATATTAGGGATTTTTCCGTTGATTTTACATAATTTTAAAAAATTGAAATATTGCGAAAAAATTTTTTCTTTCAATTTCCCTCGTTTCAGAAGTAAATTGAAAATTTCAATATACATATACACATTCATATATATATTCATATATATATTCATAAATATGGATATATATGTATGCATATATTTATATAAATTTATATTTTACATCAATATAATAGAATATGAATAAAGGTACTTGAGGTAAATTATGTAATAAAATAAAAAATATTTGTGAATGGAAAAATCATAAAGAAATGAGATAAAATAAAAAATAAGCGAATAAATAAAAATGTTCGGGATTCTTCTGATGATTACACATAATTTAAAAAAATTGAAATATTGTGGAAAAAATTTTTTTTTCTCAATTTCCCCCTTCTTCAAAGTAAATTGAAAATTATAATATACATATATATATTCATATATATATTCATATATATATATTCATATATATAGATATATATGTATATATATATTCATATAAATTTACATTTTACATTAATATAATAGAATAAAGATGAAGGTCATTAAGGTGAATAATGTAATAAAATAAAAAATCATCGTGAATAGAAAAATCATAAAAAAATAGTAAAGAATGAAAAATAAGCGAATAATTGAAAATATTTAGAATTTTTCTGATAATTACACGTAATTTTGAAAAATTGAAATATTGTGGAAAAATTTTTTTTTTTCAATTTCCCTTTTTTTAAAAGTAAACTGAAAATTATAATATACATATATATATTCATATATATATATGTATATATGTGTATATTTTCTATATATGTATTTAAAATATATATATATGTGTATATATATATATACATATACATATATATATATACATATATATGTATATATATATTCATATATATTTATATTTTACATTATTATAATAGAATATAAATGAAGGTGATTGAGGTAAATAATGTAATAAAACAAAGAATAATTGAGAATGGAAAAATCATAAAAAAATGAAATAGAATAAAAACTAAGCGAACAAATAAAAATATTCGGGATTTTTCTGATGATTATACATAATTTTGAAAAATTGGAATATTGTAGAAAAAAATTTTTTCCTCCAGTTTCCCTCTTGTTAAAAGTGAATTGAAAAGTATAATATACATATATATATATTCATATATATAGATATATATGTATATATATATTCATATAAAATTATATTTTACATCATTATAATAGAATATAAATAAAGGTAATTAAGGTGAATAATGTAATAAAATAAAAAATAATTGTGAATGTAAAAATCATAAAAAATCAAAATAAAATGAGAAATGAGCGAATAAATAAAAATATTCGGGATTTTTCTGATGATTATACATAATTTTGAAAAATTGAAATATTGTGGAAAAATTTTTTTTTTTCAATTTCCCTCTTTTTAAAAGTAAATTGAAAATTATAATATACACATATATATTCATATACATATTCATATATATATTTTCATGTATATAGATATATATGTATATATATCTATGGATATTTATATTATACATTAATATAATGAAATATAAATGAAGGTAATTGAGGTCAATAATGTAGGAAAAGAAAAAATGATTGTGAATAGAAAAAATTATAAAAAAAAGAAATATAATAAAAAATGAGAGAATAAATGAAAATATTTGGGATTTCTTTGTTAATTATACATGATTTTAAAAAATTGAAATATTGTGGGGAAAAATTTTTTTTTTCAATTTCCCTCTCTTTAAAAGTAGATTGAAAATTATACCATACATACATATATTCATATATATATGTTTATATGTATTCACATAAATTTATGGTTCACAATAATGTAATAGAATATGAATAAAGGTAATTGAGGTGAATAATGTAATGAAATAAAAAATAATTGTGAATGGAAAAATCATCAAAAAATAAAATAGAATAAGAAAGAAGCGAATAAATGAAAATATCCGGGATTTTTCTGATGATTATACATAATTTAACAAAATTGAAATATTGTGGAAAAAAATTTTTTTTTTCAATTTCCCTCTTTTTGAAAGTAAACTGAAAATTATAATATACATATACATATTCATATATATAGATATATGTGTATATATATATTCATACATATTTATATTATACAATAATATAAAGAAATATAAATGAAGGTGATTGAGGTAAATAACGTAATTAAATAAAAAATAATTGTGAATGGAAAAATCATAGAAAAAAAATGAAATAAAAAATAAGCGAATAAATAGAAATATTTGGGATTTTTCTGATAATTATACATAATTTTAAAAAATTGAAATATTGTGGAAAAATTTTTTTCTTTCAATTTCAGTCTTTTTAAAAGTAAACTGAAAATCATAATATACATATATATATTCATATATAAATTCATATATATATTCATATATATAGATATATATGTATTTATATATTCATACATATTTATATTTTACGTTAATATAATAGAATATGAATGAAGGTAATTGAGGTGAATAATGTAATGAAATGAAAAATAATTGTGAATGTAAAAATCATAAAAAAATAAAATAAAATGAGAAATAAGCGAATAAATGAAAATATTCGGGATTTTTCTGATGATTATACATAATTTTAAAAAATTGAAATATTGTGGGAAAATTTTTTTTTTTCAATTTCCCTCTTTTGAAAAGTGAATTGAAAATTATATTATACATATATATATTCATATATATATTCATATATATATTTTCATATATATAGATATATATGTATATATATCTATGTATATTTATTTTATACATCAATATAATGAAATGTAAATGAAGGTAATTGAGGTAAATAATGTAATGCAAGAAAAAATGATTGTGAAAGGAAAAAATTATAAAAAATTGAAATAAAATAAAAAATGAGCGAATCATTAAAAATATTCAGGATTTTTCTGCTAATTATACATAATTTTGAAAAATTGAAATAATGTGAGGAAAATTTTTTCTTTAATTTCCCTTGTTTTAAAAGTAAATTGAAAATTAAAATATATATATATATATATATTCATATATATATTCATATATATATTTCCATATATATAGATATATATGTATATATATCTATGGATATTTATATTATACATTAATATAATGAAATATAAATGAAGGTAATTGAGGCAAATAATGTAATATAATCAAAAATGATTGTGAATGGAAAAATCATGAAACAAAGAATAAAATAAAAAATCAGCGAATAAATAAAAATATTTGGGATTTTTCTGATAATTATACATAATTTTAACAAAGTGAAATGTTGTGGAAAAATTTTCTCTCTCAATTTCCCTCTTTTTAAAAGTAAATTGAAAATTATAATATACATATATATATTCATATATATGTATATATATATATATATACATAGATATATACGTATATATATATTTATATAAATTCATATTTTGCATTGATATAATAGAATATAAATAACGGTAATTGAGGTAAATAATGTAATAAAATAAGAAATAAGCGAATAAATGATAATATTCGGGATTTTTCCGATGATTATACATAATTTTAAAAAATTGAAATATTACGGAAAAATTTTTTTTTTTCGATTTCTCTCTTTTTGAAAGTGAATTGAAAATTATAATATACATATATTTATTCATATATATAATATATATATTTATATATATATATATATCTGTATATATATATATATACATATACATATATATATATATACATATATATGTATATATACTTACATATATTCACATTATACATAAATATGATAGAATATAAATAAAGGTAATTGTGGTACATAATGCAATAAAATAGAAAATGATTGTGAATGAAAAAATCATAAAAAAAAATGAAATAAAAAATTAGCGAATGAATAAAAATATTTGGGAATTTTTCCGATAATTATACATAATTTTAAAAAATTGAAATATTGTGGAAAAAATTTTTTTTTCAATTTCCCTCTTTTCAAAAGTGAATTGAAAATTATAATATACATATCTATATTTATATATATATGTATATATGTATACATATATATAGAGATATGTATGTATATATATATTTATATAAATTCATATTTTGCATTAATATAATAGAATATGAATGAAGG
Source organism: Neodiprion lecontei (assembly GCF_021901455.1). NCBI lineage: Eukaryota > Metazoa > Arthropoda > Insecta > Hymenoptera > Diprionidae > Neodiprion > Neodiprion lecontei. Next base: position 94,339 of record NW_025791847.1, read on the forward strand.
TGATTGAGGTAAATAATGTAATAAAATAAGAAATAAGCGAATAAATGAGAATATTCGGGATTTTTCCGATGATTATACATAATTTTAAAAAATTGAAATATCCTGGAAAAAATTTTTCTTCTTCAATTTCCCTTTTTTTGAAAGTAAATTGAAAATTATAATATACATATATACATTCATATATATAATATATATATTTATATATATATATATCTGTGTATATATATATATACATATACATATATATATATATACATATATATGTATATATATATTTATATATATGAATATTAAACATTATTATGATAGAATATAAATGAGGGTGATTTAGGTGAATAATGTAATAAAATAAAAAAGAATCGTGAATAAGAAAATCATAAAAAAATGAGATAAAATGAAGAATAAGCGAATAAATAAAATTATTCGGGATTTTTCTGATGATTATACATAAGTTTAAAAAATTGAAATATTGTGGAAAAAATTTTTTTTTTCAATTTCCCTCTTATTAAAAGTAAATTGAAAATTATAATATACATATATATATTCATATATATATTCATATATACATATTCATATATATAGATATATATGTACGTATATATTCATATAAATTTATATTTTACATTAATATAATGGAATATGAATAAAGGTAATTGAGGTGAATAATGTAATGAAACGAAAAATAATTGTGAATGTAAAAATCATAAAAAAATTAAATAAAATTAAAAATTAGCGAGTAATCAGAAATATTCAGGATTTTTCTAATAATTATACATAATTTTGAGAAAATTGAAATATTGTGGAAAAAATTTTTTTTTTAATTTCCCTTGTTTTGAAAGTAAATTGAAAATTATAATATATATATATATATTCATATATATATTCTCATATACATAGATATATATGCATATATATCTATGGATATTTATATTATACATTAATATAATGAAATATAAATGAAGGTAATTGAGGTCAATAATGTAATAAAATAAAAAATAATTGTGAATGGAAAAATCATAAAAAAATAAAATAAAATAAGAAATAAGCGAATAAATGAGACTATCCGGGATTTTTCTGATAATTATACATAATTATAAAAAATTGAAATATTGTGGAAAAATTTTTTTTCTTTCAATTTCCCTCTTTTTGAAAGTAAACTGAAAATTATAATATACATATATATATTCATATATACATTCATATATATATATTCATATATATAGATATATATGTGTATATATATTCATACATATTTATATTATACATTAATATAATGAAATATAAATGAAGGGAATTGAGGTAAATAATGTAATAAAATAAAAAATAATTGTGAATGGAGAAATCATGAAAAAAAAAATAAAATAAAAAATCAGCGAATAAATAAAAATATTTGGGATTTTTCTGATAATTATACATAATTTTAAAAAAGTGAAATGTTGTGGAAAAATTTTTTCTTTCAATTTCCCTTTTTTTAAAAGTAAATTGAAAATTATAATATACATATATATATTCATATATATATGTATATATGAATATATATATATATAGATATATATGTATATATATATTTATGTTAATTCATATTTTACATTAATATAATAGAATATGAATAAAGGTAATTGAGGTAAATAATGTAATAAAATAAAAAATAATTGTGAATGGAAAAATCATAAAAAAATAGAATAAAATAAGAAATAAGCGAATAAATGAGAATATTCGGGATTTTTCTGTTGATTATACATAATTTTAAAAAATTGAAATATTGCGAAAAAATTTTTTCTTTCAATTTCCCTCGTTTTAAAAGTATATTGAAAATTTCAATATACATATACACATTCATATATATATTCATATATATATTCATAAATATGGATATATATGTATGCATATATTTATATAAATTTATATTTTACATCAATATAATAGAATATGAATAAAGGTAATTGAGGTAAATTATGTAATAAAATAAAAAATATTTGTGAATGGAAAAATCATAAAGAAATGAGATAAAATAAAAAATAAGCGAATAAATAAAAATGTTCGGGATTCTTCTGATGATTACACATAATTTTAAAAAATTGAAATATTGTGGAAAAAATTTTTTTCTTTCAATTTCCCCCTTCTTCAAAGTAAATTGAAAATTATAATATACATATATATATTCATATATATTTATATATATATATTCATATATATAGATATATATGTATATATATATTTATATAAATTTATATTTTACATTAATATAATAGAATATGAATAAAGGTAATTGAGGTGAATGATGTAATAACATAAAAAATAATTGCGAATGGAAAAATCATAAAAAAATGAAATAGAATAAAAACTAAGCGAACAAATAAAAATATTCGGGATTTTTCTGATGATTATACATAATTTTAAAAAATTGGAATATTGTAGAAAAAAATTTTTTCCTCCAGTTTCCCTCTTGTTAAAAGTGAATTGAAAAGTATATTATACATATATATATATTCATATATATAGATATATATGTATATATATATTTATATAAAATTATATTTTACATCATTATAATAGAATATGAATAAAGGTAATTGAGGTGAATAATGTAATAAAATAAAAAATAATTGTGAATGTAAAAATCATAAAGAAATAAAATAAAATGAGAAATGAGCGAATAAATAAAAATATTCGGGATTTTTCTGATGATTATACATAATTTTAAAAAATTGAAATATTGTGGGAAAATTTTTTTTTTTCAATTTCCCTCTTCTTAAAAGTGAATTGAAAATTATATTATACATATATATATTCATATATATATTCATATATATATATTTCCATATATATAGATATATATGTATATATTTCTATGGATATTTATATTATACATTAATATAATGAAATATAAATGAAGGTTATTGAGGTAAATAATGTAATGAAAGGAAAAATAATTGTAAATGGAAAAATCATCAAAAAATGAAATAAAATAAGAAATAAGCGAATAAATGAAAATATCCGGGATTTTTCTGATGATTATACATAATTTAAAAAAATCGAAATATTGTGGAAAAAATTTTTTTTTTTTTAATTTTCCTCTTTTAAAAAGTGAATTAAAAATTATAATATACATATATATATTTATATATATATATATGTGTATATATATATATATATATATAT